>NW_005054320.1:1375380-1376064 GCF_000277835.1 Geospiza fortis
ACTCGGGGTCGACCACTGGGATTTTGGAGTCGAAGTTACAGAGGGTCCGAAGCCAACTACACTCCCACAGAGAAAGAAATCTTGGCTGCCTATGAAGGAGTCCAGGCTGCCTCAGAGGTGATTGGCACGGAAGCACAACTCCTCTTGGCACCCCGACTACCGGTGCTGGGGTGGATGTTTAAAGGAAAGATTCCCACCACCCACCATGCCATTGACACTACATGGAGTAAGTGGGTTGCTCTTATCACACAGTGCGCCCGTATTGGAAAACTGAATCGCCCTGGGATTCTGGAAATAATTACAAACTGGCCGGAAGGTGAGAACTTTGGTCTGACTGATGAAGAGGAACAAGAACCAGTGACATGTGCTGAAGAGGCTCCTCCATATAACCAACTGCCCCCTGAGGCAACACACTACGCTCTTTTCACTGACGGTTCCTGTCGCATCGTAGGGATGAACCGGAAGTGGAAAGCAGCTGTATGGAGCCCAACACAACAAGTTGCACAAGCTCCCGAAGAAGAAGGTGGATCAAGTCAACTTGCAGAACTCAAAGCCGTTCAACTGGCCCTGGACATTGCAGAAAGAGAGAAATGGCCAAAGCTCTACCTTTATACTGATTCATGGATGGTAGCCAGTGCTCTTTGGGGCTGGCTGGAAAGGTGGAAAAAGGCCAACTGGCAGCGT
>NW_005054320.1:1380597-1381254 GCF_000277835.1 Geospiza fortis
GGTCCCGATGATATTAGGGTACACTGCGCACTAGTATCAACTAAGGTATCGTACTTTCGTGGTTTTGATATGCCAGGCCATCGGATCTACACTGTCTAGAAAATCTGGTTTTCTCGTGCCTCTCCCTGGCTAGAGGCAGGGCTCTTCTAACCCTGGGTATACATGGTAGAGGTGCGTTCTAGGGGATCTGACAGATCATACTCAGCAGCTTGGTCATGGGAGGTTGAGGCTACTTTCACTTTACTGGAGTTCTCTCGATTAGTGTTTCCCTCCTTGAGTTGACGCATCTGTGCTGCCAGGACAGAAGTGGGTTTTCCATCCCACTTTCCCACTTTCATGTCTTCTCCATGGTCACGCAGGAAAAACTACAGGTCAGCTTGTGGGGTGTACCCTCTCTCTGTAGCTGGGGAATGTTGGGCTCTGACTCTGGGGCCTGTGATTCGCACTGGTGCTATATGGGAACTGTTCTTCTTCACTTCTTCTTTCACCACTTCCTTCATCCCCTCTTTGAGGTCTTTGATCACAGCAGAGACATGAGCCTGCATCAGGCCATTGATCATACTTTCATAATTCTTAAGCTTGTTGGCTACAGAACTCACTGTCTCTCGGTTGGTGTCAGCATTAATTGTTGCAATAAAGGTGGTGTATTGGGATGGC
>NW_005054320.1:1382061-1400568 GCF_000277835.1 Geospiza fortis
ATGTGCCTGCTTTCTAGAGGAAGTTAAAAATCTATGAATTCTTCACTTTATTCACCCATAAAACAAACTGGATAAAAGACACGGTAGCTTTGGTTATAGGACTTATGTTTAGATAAGGGCCTATAAATGGGAGAAATACAGCTACGATCACGTGCCACTTAAACTAGGGCAAGTTGGACTACATGGTGTTACTTAATTAGGTTTCTATAGCTACACACAAAAATTAGATTACTCAAGAACTGTTATTCTCTTTGTTTCTGTGCTCTCGTGCCACACGTTGGGCGCCAAAATCTGTCTAGGTTTGGAAAGACAGGAGTCTCCTAAGGAAGGCAGGAGCCTCCCCTGAAATGGAGAATGTAAACCCTCCCCACCTCTCCGAATTGCTATAATTTTAAATTAAGGGGCTCTCAGGCAAAGATATGGGAGCAGGAAATAACAGTTCTTTAATTGGGAGGAAAAAAATAAAATAAACAATGCAGTCCACTAGAACAACACTGACAGAGTCAGAACCCAACCTGACACCCTATAGGCCAGGGTGTTGGTGGCAGTCCGATTGAAAATGTGGCTGCAGTCTTCTGAAGTATCAGGTGTGGGGTTCTGTTGGAGCAAGGAGGATCTGTAGAGAAGGATGTATTCTTCCTCTGAAGATCCAGTGGAGGAAGAGGCAGCTGCTGTTCCTCTGGGGAATTCCGTGGAGAAAAGTTGTGCTTTCATATATTCTTTGACATCCAAGCAAAACTTCTATCTGCTTTAAGCAGCCCAGGACCTCACCCTTGTTTTTGGAAAGAGTACCAGCGCTGCTGAGGGGCTACAAAGAAGGTCTAAACAACAAATACAAAAGAGACAGTGAGAAAGAGTAGCTTGAGAAAACATGTGCTACAACAATTGAAACCGGAAGTATTTTCTCATGACAGAAGGGCACCAGCCACACTGTGGCACTCAAGCAATATCAATAGCAGTGCCAAAGGATATGGGATAATGAAGAACAGGAATTTGGGGGGTTTTGTGCTGCAAAATGCAGTAAGAGTTTCCAAAACAAATGTTTCAAAGGTACAAATGCCCATACAAACCACTGATACTCTACATGCTGAGTGATAAATAACCATATGACAATTTGTTGTGCAGTGTTTATTTCTCTACAGGATTTTTTATATTATAACCAAAACCTAAATTCAGATACTTAAAATTTCGTTTAGAACTAGATAACTGGTTCCACAATACTGCACTTAGAGTGCCTTAGGAATGGTTATTAATCAAGTGCAACATAATTAAGTGCCCTCACAGACTCCAAGGGGAATCAGGAATGGAAAAGTAATTTTGCCTTCAATCCTTTGAGTTCCTCTTCATGCTATTTTTTTTTTTTGGTTTAACTTCTAGAAAGACAGAAATTGTGGCAGAGATTGTTATTCAAGAAAAAGGCAAACATCCTGAACAATGCCGGAGTTAGTGTAGTGAAATCTCACTGTTGTATTTGTATATTTCTAAAGCATTTTACACAAAGCTGCTATCTATGAAATACAAAGGGTGATTTTACACAGTCACAGCTCTGTAAAGAACATTTTGCTCATACAAATATTACTCCATTACATCCCAAAGGGTAAATGGATGTCAGGATAAGGGAAAGAAACAGCTGGACATCATACGGTCAGATGCAAAATGGCTGGACCACACTACTGAAAACATAAAGTCATTTCAACAGAACTATGTTCTATCAACCTCTAAACCTCTTCCACACACAAAGGAAATCAATAACATTATAAACCAAAAAAGTGAAAAGCACAAACCACACTCCTTGCTGTATTTTGATACTCAAGAAGTTAATGACAAACTGTTTAATGTAAAATGGTGTCCCCATTAATGATGTTGATGTGACTTAAATAACTCATACAGTACAATGATGGGCTCTGAGGACAACCAAGAAATAGATATTAGTACTCAGTAAAACATGGGAGAAGTATGAATACTAGCTAGCCCTGGAATGCTAAGAAATTGGCTCCTCAGTTATCATAGTTTGCAAAGTAACTCCAATACCTCATTAGAGAGGTATGTGAGAAAGGAAAATCAGAACTAACAAAGGACCCAAGTTTATAAACAGAGAGTAAAGCAGCAATGGTAATTGCTTCCAGCATGATTTAATCAGCCTGCGCAAATGAGGCAAAATATTGGTCCTTGTTCAGATGTATTAACTATTCACAAAGGACCGTGACTTAAACTAAATTAGCATTTTTTTGTTGGTTCACAGGTTGTAGAGACCTTCTGTGCCATGAAACAGGTTAGGCAAACTAAGGATGACCTGTAATCTGGTCACAGCAAATTTGGAACAGCTACTGTTTTATAAATTTTCATTCCTCCTACTATGATGACTGCCCAAGTGGCATGGTTTCCTTTTACTGCTTTCACAAATAACCCCACTTCCAAACAAATATGTTTGAAAGTGGGATCTGAATACTTCTGGTGAGAACTTTGATACACATGTAAGTTTATAATTTCTGATGTTGTTCAGCACTCTCCACACTAAATTCCTTGGTTTGTACAAGTAGTGTTGGAATACTAAAAGAGAGCATTATGACCTCAGTGTAAAACTGTGTTTTGTTTAAAAATATATTAAAATATTTTTATCTGCCTACTTCTGCTTCTAATGAAATTTGGTTAAACTGGAATTGGTTGGAACAACCAAATTAGAACTCCTCTTACCAAAATATTTAAATGTCCTCTAATCTGTCTTTTCCAAATTCTTCTGTGATGTGCTTTAATCTCTCAGGAATAAAAGCCTACACAAAAATGTCACCAAAACGGATTTATGAGCAGATTTGCTATTGTTCACCTTTTTACTTTTTTAAGAGAATGACCCCATGTCAGCAAAACATGGTGGTTTTCAGCATCATATAAAATAACTTCACTTTTTAAGACATAGTCTGCTTAATTTCAATTTGACTACTTAGTAATAAAATATCTAGAAAGAAGGAGAAATAGATACTTTTAAAATTTAGTATCATGTTCTACAATCATGATATAAAATATGAATTCGAATGATGCGGCATATAATATAGTATAGTGTGTTTTTTTCTCAGAGGAAAAGGAAATAATAAGTTTATAGGACACAGAAAATTTTATGGGAATGATGGACTTCTGTAAACAACTCAAAATCAAGTATTAGCTCTCTGTACATAGCTGAGAAATTATTACTGAATGCTATTGCTGGATGTATCTTCCATTCAAAATATAAAGATCAAGCCAGTAGAGATGAGCAAATAATTGCTTTTTGTTTGACAGAAAATTCTGAAAGTATTAGACTGAACCAATTCTTGTTTGCTTTTCTCACTTCAGCGGAAAACTGGGGAAAATAAGCATTTTCCTGCACACTCAACATTTGATTTGAGCGTTAACAGAACATTACATTCTGCAACAGTTGTACAAAAAGTGAAGAAAAAGCCAAAGGGAGAATCAAAGGGAGAATTTTTTTATCTCAATACTCCTTTTTTTATCCCCCAGCACCAAAACCTCCTCACTTACTTTGTCCGCATTCCTCAAGTCTAGTCATTCATCTCCACTTATCTGTTCTCTTCAAATGCCAGAATGTTAGTTTGACTTACAAAACCTCCCATCATTTATTCACATTGGTCAGGAATAGATAATTTTGATCTGATTTTTTAAATATTCAGAAAAATAATTTTAAAAAATCAGTTGTTAGCGCAACACTCAGCAGAGGAAATCTAGGCTGAAGTTAGTAATTTTATTTGATGGAAGGCTTGACTTTGTGAGAGCTTACATTGGGAAGATGTATGGACTACAACTGCATACACACTATATCTGACGAAGAGTGGAAAGACCATCTACAAATAATAACAAAATATTTCCATTTTCAACTCTGAAGTTATACACTTGAATCTTAATCTAAGAGAAATGTTTCCCATTTAGACAGGAGAATGCTTTTGGACTGATAAGGACAAAAGCTAGTTTCCTAAGTGACCAAAGCTGAACTCACAGCTGTGCTATTCAAAGTCTATATTTTCTTTAATTGTGATTTTATAATCTCACAGGTTATAAATCAACATGCATTTGGCAGTCTGGCTTTATGTAAGTTGAGTTTAATATGCTGACGTGCTCTATTTGACTCAGGAGTTAAGATAATTTGTAACAAAGCTCCAAATTCAAACTATTTTCCTTCATTATCAAATCAGAGCATGTTTTTAAAAATCTGCTTACCAGGTTTAAAAGGTCAGCTGACTTGACTTCCCTTATTACTTTCTCCCCTAGAGTTCAGATTTTGTTCACACTTCTGGCATGAGTATTAGCAGGATATGATGTTACATTTTCACTCCTATGAACTTACATAGTCTCTCGAAAGGGCAAAAAACTCTTCTATCTTAAAACTGGAGACTAGCTCGAAGGCAGAAAATGAAATGCTGAAATATGCTACAGCAAAGGATGTAAAGCTAAACCTGAGCTTTGCAGCTGGTATTTGATACCCTTTTTGCACCAATGTCCCGTACCCTGTAATGTTACTCTTTATGAACTTTCTGTTATCAAAACTCCATTCAGTTTTTTGTCAGCATAGGCATATTTTCAAGTGTCTGGGTATTATTCTGCCTGTGTCCCCCAAATGAACTTCAGATTTCTGCCACCATCCAGATTTCTGCAACCTACTCAATGAAAACAACCCATGTTCAAGTCTTACCTCAGTCAAAAAGTAAGAAGGTGCCTGACCCTATTTCCCTCTAAGCTATTTGTTTTTCTGTCTAGAGCTCTTTTTCTCCAGGGAAGACTTTTTTCTGGCACTGCTTCACTTACTCCAGCTTCATGCCAATATTGAGCTGAATACTGAGTTCAGCTCCCTGTCACCACTGTCAGAGAAGTCCAGGAGAAAGCTCATGCCCATGCTCAGCCTACTTCCTTCCTGGGAAATATCCATTTGCCTTGGGGCACTTGTCTTCCAAGCACAGGCAGTCTGATGACTCCAGGCAGTCTCATTCTGTAATCAGCCAGTACTCTGAGGGCTTTATCACTGCAGTGGTCCTCTCCCTAAAATTTGATATGATAAACAACTGAGAGAATTAAAAAAAAAAAAAAAGACAAGGGTCTTATCAAAAGAAAGAGGGGGAATCTTATCAAAATATGTAAATAGTGGAGGAGGGGAGTAAAAAGATGAAGTCTTCTCAGCAGGATACACCAACAGAGTTAGAGGCAATGGGAACAAAGTGAAATACAGAAAGCTCCATTTAAATGGAAGACAAATATTTTCTTTTACTTTAAGGCAGGGCAGACGTTGGAAAAGATACCCAGAGAAGTTTTGGAATTTTCATCCTTGGATATGTCAAAACCCAACTGGATATGGTTCTAAGCAGCCTGCTTTGAACATTCAGACTGAATTAGAGACTCCAGAGAGCTCTGTGCCACTCTGGGATTCAGTGACAAAGATGTGTAGGACTGAATGCAGGTGCACAGAAGAAAATATGAGGTCCAGAATAAGAATAAATGAAAATACAGATTAAAATTATGCAGAGTGGAGGAAAAAATACACTTTAGGAAGCTGTAGTGAGAACAGGCAATATAGAGGAAAGAATGAAGAAGAGCATGGTACAACATCCGACCAGGCAAATCTAGAAGCTCAAGGTACCAATAGTTATTTAAACATCTAGGCCAGCATTCTTGCTAAACAGGCATCTTGACCTGGTGGGACTGTAAATCTCTGCTTGGGCTCTTCTTAACCTAGCAATCAGCTTCTTAACCTAGCAATCAGGTTTGGGTGACAACCTAAACATTGGTTAAGTAGATGCTAAGAAATACACTGAACTAATTTATTAGTGTGAAATATCTGTAAGCACAGAAGGAATGCCTGTTGCAGTGTGTTGCAATATCCTCTTTCAGCTATCTCAATCCTTTCCCAGGTGTGGCAATACCTTCTCCCTTCCCCTCCCCTTGCCTCCTGCTAAGTGCTGTCCCTCAAGCTTGACATTCCAGCAAGGGTGTTGTGTGATTGGCTAAAGTTCAAAAGATGCTTCTCAGCCCTGGGGTCATTGGCCTGTCTAGGTGTCATTGTCCCCTGAGACTTCCCCCCTCCTACCTGGTTGGTGGCATACCTACCCCTTCCCTCCCCCTGTCCCCGGGGTTTAAAAGGACACTGAGACCATGCGGTCATTGTTCTATTGGAGCTGTCGCAACATTCAGAGGCCTGCATGCCCAGGAATAAAACTCTGGATCAAGACCCTCCAACAGGATCCGTCTCCTTTTTTCCTTCACCTCACCTAAGGCCTTTCCATCAGAGGTAAAACCTGAGTTCCTGCGTGCCTGGACTTGTCCCAAGTGCCAGCTGCAATTTCCAGCTAGCCAAAGGTGTCTCTGAGGTGAAACACCACAGCTGCTGCCTTTGGTCAAGCAGCAAGGGTCAGACGAGCCCAGGCACCTTCCATCCAGTAATATAAGGATCATATTCCAATAAATGCCAAATTGCTAAAAGTGACCCTTCCCTCTTAAGCTCTTTCTCGAAGTATTTATTATTAATTACTTATATTTTTCTGATTCTCACACTGTGCTGCTGGAGGTTTGTCTATGTTTTGAAGTTCTAACACAGAGCTCCCATTAGCCATCACCAATCCAATCTTCACCAACTTCCCTTCCTTCCCCAGCAGTTTGTGAAAGTCAGAGCAGTCCAGGAAAAGGGTAGTATGTAAACAAATGAGGAACATATGTTTCCAAATAGAAAAGGGGATAGTGAAATTAGCAGACAGTGAAATAAGAGCAGCAAGGCATGAGCTAGCAGCTGGGGTAACAGAGGAGTGGGAGAGTTTCCAAGGCATTAGAGGAAGCTGACAAGGGAGCAAGAGGTAAAACTCAGGTACTAGATGATCACTGTATTTCCCAGATCCAGGCAGGCCTGATTTTTATTTTTTTTCTCTTTGATACAGCTAATATGCATTTTTCTATCTTCTAGTGGGTATTTGTTTAACTCAAAAAGCAGTCATATAGGAACAATTTCCACTCTGTTCCAAATCAGCAGGACCATAATGGCAGGTGATTGCAATGACGGGCTAAGAAGCATGGAAAGAATAAAAGGCAGCACCTGCCTGGCTGAAATATTGTTTCTACTTTTTCATTTCCATTTATATTGAATGTGTTTTTTATGGGCACACTCATGGTGAATATGCTTTAGTAATTAAAAAACAGTCAGTCTAAAGCATAATCTGCATAATAAAGCAGATTTCTGAGGGGCTAATATCAGTATATCGCTCTAAACCTCACTTAGAAGGAATCTCTGAACATGTGCACTGAAAGCATGGAGCATATTATTTTCTGCTTTATGTACCCTTTTAGCAATATAGATGGTCCTAAAGAAATTACTCAGTGTCTGACTACAGCATACAAATTTAGACTCTGGTTTCTAATTAGCCAACATTCAGATAAGTTGTACACAACATAAAAGAGCAAGACCGGCTTCATAGCATTTTTCCTCTCTTTGTATCAGAGAGCTCTTGGAGGGAGGGCAATGTCACAATCCCACTTAAAAGGGAGAAAAAACAAGGCAGATAAAAGCTGAGTATTGATGCTAAAATCAAAGAGCAAGCCAGGGCTATAGTAAGCACCAGGACCCAGATTTCCTGACTTCCAGGCTGCACCCTCATGCATTTCCTTTGTCAGCTTAAATCTGTGAACTTCCCTGCCTAGGTTGCCAAGAACCACTCAGGGTTTGTAAGCTTTTAATGGGTTAATTAGCACCAAAGCATTTTTTCTTCTGTGGTCTAGACATAGAAACATCCAGATTTTGTTTCTCTTGAAAGGCGGCCCATCCTGGAATCTGCACTCGATCATCCATTTCCATCCATTTCTAGGGCCAGATGGGGCTAAATATGATTTGAAGATTTCTTTCCCCTTTCTTTTCTTTAATGTTTCTTGTAGTTTCTTTCACTGACTACCAGCTTGTTTGTTTTGTTTTGAGGATGATGCCAACTGTAAAATAAAAAATGCCATTTCCAAGGTAGAGAAATTAGAGGATGACGGATTAGCTGTTGCCAAGAAAAAGTAATAATTTCTGGACCTAACAAATAAGTCTGAAAATAAAGAAGATATTATTAAATGTTACATAATTTCAATAGGACACTATTGAATAGGGAACTTTCAAGAGACTGCCCATTTTTAAAAATTTTTAACACTCTGGAGACCATGGACCATATTGTTCATTTAGGCATGCACCTGTAAGTATGTGGTTCTTCCTACTCAGTTGAATTACCTCAGATATCTCTGGTGTAATGAAACACGAGCTCCCTTTTACCAGTCTCTCCTGTGTGTACATGCTTGCAGGCAAATACTGTATTATATGTCTGGACCTCAGCCAGGCACCATGGAATCAGGTTTGAATTTTCCCAGAGGGCAGGGGCTTCCTGTTTGTGGGGTTTTGCCTCCAAATTTAGTGGTCCAAATCCACATACTTCAAAATGTGTTTAAGTACCAACTCTGATCTAGTTGTCACTATTATTCTATTTATATCCCAATACTTTTATTTTAAATTGGAAATACAAATTTTAAGCACATTCCTGAAGTACTTTTGCTGGTATACATACACTAAATACATTACAGCCAGTTTGAAAAAAAGGTGTCACTGGCAGTCATTTGTGATTAGCTGAGCAACTCTTTTCTTGTGTTCCCATTAGATAAAATGTTCCAATCTATACTTCTAAACTGTGTATGTCACACCACACAACTTCACGTTCTCTACTTCCTACATTGCATGCCACCACCTACTATAAAGTGATGTACTCCACTAGTTTAATTTCTCTTAGTCACAGACACACTGTCAAATACCTCCTACCTGTCATTTTACCAGTACACAGGAAAGTACAAGCCAGGAGAATGTCAGAGGTGCTTGACCAAGACAATGGCACAGAGCAGGGGTGTGTTTGGGTTTGTTTATTTTTTAAAATCAGCTGTGCACTTGTTGACACAAACTGAGGTCTAGATTTATTAATACGATTTTGTCTGTTTATATGTCAAACCTGGATAAAATAAGCACTGCCAGAAAAAAATTATTTTCATGTACTCTAATATGTACAGTATTAAGACTCCCTGTGGGCACAAAGGCCTTGGGAACTTCACTCATATTTATTGGAGATAAATACCATATTGTCTTCCTATCAAGATCAAGTT
Source organism: Geospiza fortis (assembly GCF_000277835.1). Taxonomy (NCBI): domain Eukaryota; kingdom Metazoa; phylum Chordata; class Aves; order Passeriformes; family Thraupidae; genus Geospiza; species Geospiza fortis. The sequence continues at coordinate 1,391,200 of NW_005054320.1, forward strand.
TATGAGTGCTGACATAGAATAGTGACATTTAAATCATTAAAAGGTCCTGAATGGTAAAGCTTCAATGGTAAAGCAAGTATCAATATGATCAATTTTTGTTAATGAATTTTTTTTTTAATGAAAACTTACTATTTTACCACTAAAATAGTAAGATAAATGTTTAGAAATGTAGTTAATTTTAGCCTTCAGGATCTGCCAAGGCTTAATTCCAGTTCTTTGCTAGTGTTACTGCCATGACTACAGTGGTGTAAAGCTATGGCAATGAAGTGCCAAATGAAAGCCAAAAAGCCAAAGGAGTTACCCAACAGAGAAAAAGATTTAAATTTATGGTTCTGCATCCCAATCTCATTTGTAAAGACAATCCCCAACTACTTCCCTTATGATTCCTTTCTAGTCAGACTTCCAGTCCATCCTATTAAAAAAATAACTAACAATATAATGGTCAAAGACCACCTAGAAATTACAAGTATTTTAGATAACATTTGTCACATCTTTGACTGTTGTCAGTGTGATCCATATGTGAGCCATGAAACCTGGATAATAAATTAGGTTTTCAGCTAGACTGATCTTGATGATTTCACATATTTTTGTAGCTCTCTGTCATATTTTTCCCTCCAATCTTTTATTTACTGAGATTGCATTTCCATAGGCAAGAACACACCACACTTGGCATACTGGGCTCCAGTCTCATTGGTGAGCACTGGCTGATGGATTGGTAAATCCTAGATTAGGGCTTCACTAGCAGGTTCATTTTCCTACCCTATTTGAGCTTGGGTGGATGAGCAAGAGACATGGTCAAGCAAGGGCATAGCTATAACACAGCTCAGACAGAACTGAGGGCAAACCCCTCTGCTTAGGAGCAGCTCCTGAGAAAAGCAGCCAAGAGCTCACCAGAGCTTCTCTTGGATTCAAGGCCAGCTGTGAACACTACACAAGGGAAGAGGAAGAGGAAGAGGAAGAGGAAGAGGAAGAGGAAGAGGAAGAGGAAGAGGAAGAGGAAGAGGGCCCATTGCCACACTACAGTTAATGTCAGAGCTTGTTCAGGGCTGGCCTGGGAAGAAGAGGTGTGACCTATGTCAAATTGCCAACATGACTGCTGAAGAGCAGGAGATCCTGCTCCTGCAAAAACTGGGACATAAGAGATATAGCAGAAGCACATGCTACCCTGCATATCCTATTGCCTCCTCTATCATCCTCAGAAGCCTGCCAACCTCTCAGGGCTTTAGCATGACCAAAAAATATGCAGCAAGAAAATGGACTTTGCTCTTGTAAGTATTTTGCTTGTGTCTGCAGGGTTCATTTCACTGGTTCATGCCTTGAAGTCATTCCCCAGGACTCCAAACCTAGCACCCATCTTCTAGTACAGGAACTCATAATTATGTTCTTTCCTTATTTCTTCTGACTAGTCACCTTGACTAGTCAGACAATTCCTGCTTACCACTTCTATTTCTTAATATAATTCACACTTATTTCCTTGTTCATCTCCCTATTTACTCCCATTTCTTGTCATAGGCCCTACTTTTAGTGTTTCTTTTGCCAAATCTTAAAGTGCAAAATGGTCTGAGCAGAGATATAACTTAGGAATATCAAACTGCTACATACAAGTAGGCCTTTTCAGAGTCCATGCAAAATGTTTTCTCTAAGAGGCTTAGAACTTGACCATATGTGCCCAGCACTGAGTGAAGAAACAGAAGTTATGTCACTGACATGAAGCTTTTCCCCTGCTTTCAGCCTTATCATTCCAGAAAATGGTACACCTGTCTGCCTTAAAGCACTGGACTCTAGAGCCTTTCAACAAAAAGTTTGCCACAGCCTTTTAGACATAGTCAGAACCAACATATTTTCCTCCAGTCTTATTTTTGGAAATGGTTGAACTGAGTTTTCCAAAATAATCAGCCTTGGGCAGGCACCTGACATGGAAAATTTCAACCTAAACTGTCTGAGTTCAACAACATTATAAAGGAAGGAAAAGCCAGGTCTTATCATGGGAATATGGGAGGCAGACAGTGCTCCCAGTCCCACCGATGACATAGGCATGTGACAGCTGATGACAGCTGACATCATTATTATCTATCTTACCATTGGTTATCAAGTAATTTCCATGATAAAACATTAACCTCATAAAATATTGGTCTTTTGGGCCAAAGTCTTCCATGCTTAGTATTCGGCCAAAGGCAATTTTTTCTGGAGAACATTTGGGAAAAACAAAACAAAACAAAACAATCTACTGAGACACCTCTGAGATATCTAAGATCCTGGGACAGCAAGACAGCCTTTCCACTGGATTCCCAGAGGAACTAGTGGAAACCAGCTGCCTCTTCCACTGGATCTTCAGGGGAAGACTACATCCTTTCTACAGGATTGCTGCTCCAACAGAACCATACCTGCTACTCCAGGAGGACTACATCCACAATTCCAATTGGACTGCTACCAACATCCTGACCAGAAGGGTGCCAGGTTGTATTCTGACTCTGTCAGCATTGTTTTGATTTACTGCACTGTGGGGTTTTTTTGTTTGGTTGGTTGTTTTTGTTGTGGTTTTTTTGTTTTGTTTTTTGGGTTTTTTTATATTATTTATTTCTTTTCATCCCTAATAAAGAATTGTTATTCCTGCTCCCATATATTTGCCTGAGAGCCCCCCATTAATTTCAAATTTATAACAATTCAGAGGGAGGGGGTTTACATTTTGCATTCCAGGGGAGGCTCTTGCATTCCTTAAGCAGACACCTGTCTTTCCAAATGAAGACAACAACAAAACATAAAATTTGGCATTTGAATAGCCTGTAATGAGCAGTGCTTGTCTGGATAAACTGGGAGGAAGAGGAAAGAGGAGAAAGATCACCACACATGGCTTGTCCCACCAAAACCTTGAAGACCAACATGAGGGAGTTTTCTGCAGTTTCTGAACTTCATGTTTTGTGTGTGAACCTACTGTCGCCTCCCCTTTGCCACTAAGTGAAAATGAATTCACACCCTGGGTCACTCTTCTGACCACCAACTGAATTTCCACTGTTTAACAAACTCCTGGAGCCTGCATTTATACATTGGTGATGATTATACATGAGTTACCACAGGTTACTGTCTCTGATGTTTATATCTAGAGGACAGGCTTACCAGACACTCCTCCAATCAATCACTGAGAAGAGTTTTTGCTACCAAACCAGTGCCTCACTCTCTGCTTGGCATGTTGGCTGTGAGCACTGTGGGACCATGGCCATCCCTTTCAACTGCGGTCATTATCTTAAGTTTCTAGCTACTTGTTGGTATCTTAGACCAATGTTAATATTTTTCTTTTAAATCTCACCCAAGCCTTCTTTAGAAGTGCCCACTTTACATAAATTAAAACAGTCTTATCAAATCTATGCTTTTTCCCCCTTCAGGCTGGCGCCCCTTTTTGCCACTATTTCAAACATTATCTGGTATGACTTTGAAGCAGGAAATTTGCATTACTAAAACTGTTATGTTATTTCATCTCCAATAAGAACAAAAATATTTGATAACTCAATGCTAATTTCTCTCAGTTCTGTGAAAAAACCCCATGCTCCCCACATCTTCAGTGTTTTCCCTCCACTCTTTTAATGAATAGATATTGTCTTATAGATTGCTTTTGTTCAATCTAGAAGACATTTTGAGGTAAGATACAAAATCTTCAGTGCAATCACACAGCACATACAGAACAACCAGAGGATCAGTCATGGGTTTAGGAGAGGCAGGCTCAACCAACCTAATCTCCTTCTATTACCACATGACTCACCTAGTGGATGAGGGAAGGGCTGTGGATGTTGTCTAGCTGGACTTCAGCAAATTCTCTGAAAATGTCTCTCACAGTGTTCTCCTGGAAAAGCCAGCTGCCCACAGTTTGGTGCACCCTTCTCTGTGTTAAGAATTGGCTGGAAGGTTGGACCCAGAGGATGATGGGGAATATTCTGCATCCAGCTGCTGTCCAGTCACTAGTGCTCTCCTCCAGTGATCAGTGCTGGTATCAGGCCTGTTCAATATCTTTATTGATGATCTGGACATGGAGACCAAGTTCACCCTCAGTAAATTCATGGACAACACTAAGTTGGGTGCAGTATTGATCTTGAGGAGGGTCGGAATGCTCTGCAGAGGAATTTGGACAGGCTGGATTGATGGGCTGAGGCCAGTTGTCTGGGGTTCAATAAGATTAAGTGCCAGGTCCTGCACTTGGGTCACAACAAACCCATGCTACAGACTGGGAGAAAAAAGTGGCCTATTGGAAGAAAACCTGGGGTGCTGGTCAGCATTGGCTGAACATGGACCAGTGTGTGCCCAGGTGGCCAAGAAGGCCAATGACATCCTGGTTTGTATCAAAAATAGCGTGTCCAGCAGGACCAGGGTAGTAAGTATCCCCCCTGTATTCGGCACTGGTGATGTCACACTTCAAATGGTGTGTTCAGTTCTGGGCCCCTCACAAGGAGAAAGACATTGAACATTTTGAACATTTCGAACAACAGAAGAAAGACTGGGCATTTGTCCAGAGAAGGTCAAAGCTGGTGAATGACCTAGAGGGTAAGTCCTATGAGGAGTGGCTGAGAGAGCTGGAGGTTGGTCAGCTGGGAGAAAAGGTAGCTCAAGGCCTTATTTCTGTCTACAACTACCTGAAAGGAGGGTGTAGCCAGGTGTCAGACTCTTCTCACAGGCAACAAGGGACAGGGCAAGAAGACAGAGCCTCAAGCTGTGCCAGGGGAGGTTCAGGTTGGACATCAGGAAGAATTTCTTCATGGAAAGGGTTGTCATGTATCAGAATAGGCTGCCCAGCAAGGTGATTGAGTTACCATCCCTAGAGGTATTTAAGAAATGACAGGACATGGCACTTAAGTGACATGGACATTGACAAGGTGGTGATCAGTTAAAGGCTGGACTCAAAGATCTTGCAGGTCTTTTCCAACCTTAATGTTTTATGACTCTATGAAAATACACTGGAAGGAGGACCAAGCTATATTCACATTTTTGACATCACACAGCAGATGAAACAAGAATCACTGATGTGTGAGGGTGTGTGTGTGGTTAAACAATTACCCTCCCCTGGAAGGCAAGGTTCTAGGCTGCAGAAATGGGACAAATTTGGCATAAGCCACAGACATTTGTTGTCAGAACCCAGGACATCCCACTGGCTGTCCTGAGCAACCAAGACCCCTGAGCAACACAGAGCCCAAGATGCCTGTGGTTTTGATTATGACCCGTGGAGCAAGTTACCAACCTTAGATGAAGATCTGCAAGCTACGACAGCTAAGTAGAATAATAGGGAATTTGTCATGGGGTGAAAAAGTAGATTTTGGGTTTTTTTAGAATGGGGGTTCAGGGGGCCAGATGGAGGAATCTGGGTGTGTCCAGCCTTTCTCCTTCTTCTTCTTGGCCTCCATCTTCTGCTGTGATGTTGGCACTTTTAGATTGGTTTAGAGTAGAAGCTCACTGTCTAACATAGGTGATAGGTATTGGAAAGTAATTGTAAACATTGTATACATAGTTTTTAGTATAAAGACATAACACCACCCCGGGGGAAGGCAGAGTGCCTGGACTGTCTTGCTGAATGGACCTCAGCTGGACAGGAGAAAATATTTTATAGACAAGGAACAATAAACAACCTTGAGATCAAGAACTGAAGAGCTCTGACTCCTTCTTCAAGTGCCGGGCTGGGAAAAGAGATTTTCTAACATTTCTCAGGGTCACTCTGACCAGTGGGAGGCCCCGGGACAATTTGTCGGCACTCTGTGTATGACAATAATGCCATACCACATCAAACCTCTTTTCATTCCCTGGGATCTCCAAGTTTCTGTGCTTCATATTGTACATACACATTACAGTACTGGGTGAATTTATCATAGATATCTATAGTCACACATCTAGGCTTGGCTGATTGTACAGCTTCCTCCATAGTCAAGGAAAGGAGACAATACACCTCAGGGAAACTCACCAGTTCCCAGCATAGATGGCAGAGATAATTTGAATAATTGCCTTCTGGAACTGTTTATCTGCTGACCCCATGAAAAGACTACATGTGGAGCCAGCCTAATGGTCTATATTGTAAGACATTTCATATTAGCTGAAATAAATATTCACCAGCATGTTGGCATACACACACAACAGAAGCACCATAGAAACCTTATTAACCTAATTTCATTTAAATCCTGTATCCTTGATGGTCAGAATGTATCCAGCTTTTTAATACATTCTGAAAGACGACCACTGGCCAATGATTTGTTTTTCCAGGAACATCCTTACTCTAGTTTAGAGTGGAATCAGACTAACACTGCCAGCAGTAAGTGGCAGAAATACTTATTTTGGCTCCTAAATATGAAATTTAGCTCATTCAGCATTCAGGGTGTTGGCAGGAGAAATGGTATAGTGAAAGCTTTGATTTTTAGAGTGTCTGCTCCACCTGACACAATGGAAAATATAAGGATTTGCCTTGTACCTATGAGCTTTAAGCAAGAACATTGCAAAATTCAGTAATGATTTAACAGAATCTGAGCTGTGAATACATGTACATTTGAAATAAATGAGGGTGATAAAGAGCACTACAGAGAGAGGACAATCAATTGCTTTTGTATGAAAAAATATATTTTCAGTGACAGGATAGTACTTATGTGTCTGCCAGCATAATTCTCAAATTCATTCAGGCTTCTGCTAAGATATGGTTTCAATAAGTATTTCTTTCTTATATCTTATCTGGCAAATACACAAATAATATTAATACTCCCTATAAGACAAGCTCCCAGATTATAGCTGAATAATTCAGACACAAGGAGAAGATTCTGGCATGGTCACAGAACCAGCCATACAAGTCAGGTGTTCTCAACTGCATGGCTGTGCATCTTGCAGAGAGCCCTCTCCCCTTCATTGCAGTGTGCCCATCAATGCCATTCATATGCTTGGTTCAAAATCTCATGGTATTTTTTTCTCCGATATTTTATCATGCCTCACTACCTACCCTACACCTTCATCACTTTTACGTTGTCCTTTGGACCTTCCCTGGAGCTTCACCGCACTTTTGCTCTCCTATCCTTACACAGAGCTGCCTGTGGCTTTTGTGGTCCTGAGCAGGCGGAGAACTCCTTTCCTCAGGTTGTTTTCTGATCACTGCAGAGGGTTTGAATGTTATCATTGTGCTCAGGCTCAGCCACAGAAGGCCTTAAGTTCTTTGGGCATACCACCAGTCACAAACCTCTGCCCTCACAAACTGTGAAGGCCTTGGAGATTTCTTTTGCCTTTGATGAGTTTCTCCCAGTCTTTTAAGACATATAGACCACATTCCTTACAATGACATAAAGATATATTTTCAAATGTTTGCCTTTGAAAAGTATCAAGATTCTTCTGGATAGGAGATCCCATTTTCAAAAGTAGGATATTGTTCTCAGCATTATTTGCACAACAGTACACATGGTACATGCTGTAATACTACATCTCACTGTTTCAGGCACAAAGATTACACCATTTTTGGAAAATATCAGTTTCCAGTTCTTTCCTTCCTCCTAAAGATAATCACGCAAAACTAGATGAAGCTCCAGAAACAGAAGGTTTACTACTGAAGCAGCAGAGGATCAAATAACATGGTGTTGCCTGGAAAACAGAAGACATCTTCCCAAACAATGTTAGATTGATAATATAAAAGTAAACCTTTACATGAAACCTTTCAGGTACAATATGTGATACAGTAATTCCACAATTTGATAAGTTCATTATTATACTTATTATATATTGTCCAATTTAAAGGCAAGTTGGTTAGCTAATAATTCCCTGTGTTCTGACTCACTGGAAATGGTCCAGGGGCTTCTTTGCCCACTTTAGTTATGTCTGGTCCAGATTCTCGTTGGAAAACAGAATGTCCTTGTTGCTTCTCTTCTTGGAATAAGACTAAACAATATTTTAGGAATGTGTTTAGAAGGTTAGCTTATTGTTCCTAAATGTAGGGGAAAAGGATAGGAAAAGTACCAGGAGCTACAGCAATGCATTAGCCATCTACAAAACTACAAATACAAAAGGCATCAATAGACTCTGGGACATTAAACAGCCTAAAGAACATCTTTAAAGTTCTAAGTTGATAACAGGCTTTTTTTTTTTTTTTTTTTTGGTCAGATGTTCCCATTAAACAGGAGTTGCGCAGCAAACTCTGATGAGCAAATGTAGAGACAGGAAGGAGAGCTTGTGTAACAAGGAGCAGGAGCAGCACATGTTTTGTATTCAGCCAACAGCAGCATTGAATGATGCTGCTTGGAACCACATCCAGAACTTTTTGGCCAGGAAGACTAGTTAGCTATGTGCCAATGTCTGCAAAGCTAAAGTAAGATGGAATAGAGGGGGCTCTTGGAGACCTGAGAGTTAGCAGATAAATATCTGGAAGAAGGTAAATTACTCCCTTTCAAAGAACTGTAACAAGTGTTCAGGCTCAGAGAAGTAATGTAAACAGAACAGTGGAGCTTTTGCAGATGGAAAATTAAGCTAATATCTCTCACTTTGGATCAAACCACATCCTATTTTCAGGATCATTGAGCCTAGCCACATTAGACATGCATCTGGCCTAAGGTACTCTTCTCAGCCCAGCAGTACCATAGCAGATACACAATTTAGCTCACAGAAGTTGTTACATTCCAGTTTTCCACCATTAGGGACTGAAAAATTAGCATGAAAGGACAGCCCAAAATGAACAGATAGGCCTTAAATGCGCAAAAGCCCTTTAAGTCTCAAACAGACTTCATCTTTAATCACTTAGATACTTTTGATCTCATGGTCAGCCTAGAAGATATCAGGCAGGCCAAACAGACTAAACAATTGCAATCTCTTTCTACATAAGTATTTACATCTTCCCAACTTTGATTTGTTTTTGAGACTGAAAACCAGTAATATCTCATTTTGCTTTCCTCATTTACTTTTTTTTTACTCAATGCAAAGAACAATCTTCTCCTTTAAATAGATTTAAAGCTATTTAAATCTATGCATATGATAATTCCTGAATCCTATGTGCTGACTTACTGCATACAGATACTGAACTAATATAATAGTGGCACAGTCAGGCAGGAAAATTACAGTGGTAGATTAAGACTCTTCATACACCTGAGACATAAAGGAAAAGCCTGGGTTTTGTTGTTTTGTTTTGTTTTGTTTTGGGTTTTTGTTTGTTTGTTTGTTTGTTTCTAATAGAATCTGTAACAGACAAATTGGAGTAGTTTGGGAGTTTTTGTTTTGTTTTGGGTTTTTTTTGTTGGTAGGTTTTTTTAAGAGATAAGCAGTTGTGTCAGGGAGAGCAGGAATACAGGGATTCAATAAATTTTCAAGAAATACACTTGAAAGAAAGTGAGAGAGATGATGTCTTGAGACTGAGAAATGAGATTTTTCTGTATGAGAATTTAG
>NW_005054320.1:1400578-1406594 GCF_000277835.1 Geospiza fortis
GGAAAGATTTAACTTCTAGAAACCCCAGGAAGAGGAAAGTCAGGCCCTTGTCAAGGTGAACTATGTACAGACCTGGTATAATTTTAATATCATGTTTCTCTAATGTTATGCTTTGCTGCTGCTGTTAGAATGATACAACAGTTTAGCTTGAACAGACTGGCATTTTTATTCCCACTCAGTCACAAATCTGCTAGCCCAAGAGAAGAACCATGGTTACCAGAAATACAGAAGAGTCTGGTGGGTAAGCTCAACTGATTGATGGGCTGCTCTTCTGTGAGAAAACAAAAAAAAAAAAAAACAAAACACAACTGGAAGCATGAGGACTTAAAAACTTAAAATTGCCTAGGGGTACTTGTGGAGATCCAGAAATGACCAGTTATGTCCTCTCTCCTTGAATTTACCAAGCTTTTCATTCCTTTATCAGCAAACTTCTTGTTACATGGAGGAAGAAGACAAAGAAGGAGAACATGAAGGCAAAGGAGAACATAAAGGAGAAGAAAAGTTATAAATAATGGAGAAATGTATATTCAAACATGCAGATACTTTCACCCCTCCACCTCTTAGTCAGAGATGATGCTGCTTATGTGAGTTAATGATGCCTGTACAACTGAACTAACAACTTTCCCTGTCTCTTATCAAACAAGGCCCTCCACAATTTAGGACTGCACCTTTTTGCCTGGTTGTTCTTGTCCTAATATAAAACCTCATATGTGCAAATCATAGAATCATAGAAAAGGTTGAGGTCTAAAGGCCACCTAGCTCCAATCCCCCTGCCATGGGAAGGGACACCTTTCACTAGACCAGGTTTCTCAAAGCCCCAGCCTGGTCTGGAACACTTCCAGGGATGAGGTATCCACAGTTTCTCTGGGCAACCTGTTCCGGTGTCTCATCACTCTCACAATTAAGGATTTCTTCCCTACATCTAATCCACAGGCCCTCACAGGAAGTTCCTCTCCAGCTTTCTTGCAGGCCCCCTTTAGGTATCGAATGCTATAAGAGGGTCTCCCCAAAGTCTTTTCTTCAGGCTGAACAGCCCCAGCTCTCTCAGCTTGTCATTAAATGAGAGGTGCTTCAACCCCTGATCATTCATCTTCTGGCCCTCCTCTGGGCCCAATCCAGCAGTGCCTCATCCTTCTACTGTTGGGGGCCCCAGAGTTGGATGCAGCACTCCAGGTGGGGTCTCATGAGTGTGGAGCAGAGGGTGAGAATACCCTCCCTCACCCTGCTGGTCACACTGCTTTAGATGCAGCCCAGGATGCGTTTGGCTTTCTGGGCTGTCAGTGCACATTGCTGAGTTGTGTTGTGCTTCTGGTCTACCAATACATTAACACCTCCACGTTCTTCTCCTCAGGACTGTCCTCAATCCATTCTCTGCACAGCCTGAGTGTGTGCTTGGGATTGCCCTGACCCAGGCACAGGACCTTGTGCCTGTTGAAGTCTGCGAGGTTTGCACAGGCCCAGCTCTCAATCCTGTCCAGGTCCCTCTGGATGGCAGCAGTAAGTCACAACAGTTCCACAAAATGGACCTCAGTGTCTCCATGCAGCTCCCTACTTCTGCATTCAATGACTCCCAACTGAACATAATCATTCATAGAGTGTGCAAACACAGCCAATGCTATACAAATTATGTGAAGTATTTATTTTCTCATATATTGCTGACAGCACTGAAGAGGCTGAGCACACAAACCAGTGTTCCTACTGTGATTCGAGCAGTGGGTTTCTCCTGTATTGCAAATGCTTAAAATTCAGTAATCTACTTTGATGCTGCATGTGACAACATAACTTGAGTCATTTCAGAGCAGTGTTAGGTCTAAACCATAATAGAGGCAAAATGCAGTAAAAGGTTACTTTTTTTCCACTATGCCTTTGATAAACACAAGCTAAAACTCTGTTGAATAAAATGAAGCTAATGTTTTTGTGCTTCAAAGCTGAATCACAATTGAAAAGGTTTCTACGGAAATGAACGAAAGAGGCAAAAAAAAAAAAGTGTGTTTTCTTTTTCTCTTCAAATGGACAAGCTTTGCAGCGGTTATATAATATTTAAGTTACTGAATATGGAACATTACTCTGTTCAAGAATAAATGGTTCACATATGCAGAATGATTCAGCCAAATTTACATTCTGCAAATAAATGTTTATTTATGAAATTACACATGCAGCATAACCAAAATGAAGCAGGGACAGGCTATGACAATACCAAATCTCTCACAGAGCTACTAAACTGGCATATACATATTTAATGCATAGCTAAAGACACAAGAAGCAAGCTGACAGACAAGAAACAAATTTCTCACTACAGTGTTCCTGCTTCATCTTTTGCAGGCCATGGACAAACTAGGTGGACCTGCAGAGACATTATGTCAAAATAGGTTTTTTGAGACACTGGTGAGACAGCAGAAAAATAAAGAAAGAAATAGGATAAATGTTCAAGAGAGCCACCTTCTAGCTCTGCAGTTAGGGCAGCATTCTAATTCAGACCAGAAGGAAAAGCAATGATTAACAGCTCTAATAAAGTCAATATAAGTGGAACCTACATAAAAAAAACTTTCAAAAGCATGGCTTTCTAAGCTGCTGGAAAGGTTGAATAAGTTTCTCAGTGTGAAAGCTCCAAAAAAAATTTCTTCGATTTTGGCTTGAATGCATATTTCTTTGAAACTTGAGGACAGAGCCACATAGGAAAAATTCACGAACTGTACTGAAACTTACTGCACTTCAACTTTGCATTATATAATGCGTTAACTTACAATTTACCATGATGGCCTCCCTAGACCTCTTCATATATCAACACAAAAAGGCTAATAGGAAGAGTTTTGCATTAAAAAACTGACAGATATTAGTTTTCAATCACCTGTGGGGTTTTATGGTTTTGTTTTAATTTGCAGGTAAGAAAGCAGAGACTGAAGAAGCAATTTCCATGAAGGTAAAGAAACAGCTAACATATGGGGCTTAGAACTTTGCTTATGGTGGAGCTGTATCCTGTTTCAGATGCCAATTTCTTCCTCACGCATACATACCTGTGAACCCATATCCTTTCCTGAAATTCCATTTTCCCACCTATGAAATGGTTGTAATAACCAGTCTAAAGAGGTGCCTGTTTAGTTCTGTTAATGGAAATATTTGTATGTCCAGGTGACAACTAAGTGGGAAACAGAACTTGGGAGCCTTGATCCTAACACTTCTTCTTGTGTTTCTAAGCCTCCTAATTGAGCACATCAGCAGCACCACCAAAACTCATGGGTTTCCTAAAGTGTTTATGAAAACATGTTAGAGTTTTAAAGAACCTGTAGGCCTTAAATTGCACAAAGGCATGCTGCACTCTGAAAATCAGAGCTCAATATTACAGAAGGAAGACCAACATCAAAATACAAAAGATGAAGAATATATTTCAAAAGAGCTGTAGTTGTTCCTTCCCTTTTGCAATTTCCAACAAAGCTGTGACAAAATTTAAGTACTGACACTGCTAAAGCACAGTATTTTCTATGTCCTTGACACTGCTTGCAAACATTAGGGAACTGAAAAATCTAGGCAAGTGGTTATAACTTTAAAGCCTATTTTCAAAGTTTTGGGACTCAGTGAGAACTATAAAAAGTCAAGTTATAGCATATGCAGCTAAATTACTGTGAAGATAGGCACATGTACATTTATGTTTTGGTAGGAGGAATAAAAGCATTCTTTGTTGAGGCTGTGGTTTCTAATACTTGGCATCAGTATGACTTAATATAAGGGTGGATGTGTTCTGTTGAAAATCTCCTGACAAATCTTTTGCTTGTCTATAAACAAGAATGTAATAATTTTGCTTGAGTATTCTGAAAGTTATTACTATCTGAAAGAAGCAGCTTGCTGAGTTACAAAAATAATTGAACTTTTAACTGACACCATCATCACCACCCTTGTCCTCATTATAAAAATTCTGTGCAAACAACAAGTCTGTTTAATTGATCATTACAGAAATTGCTGTTAGATAAATAATTCTATCATGATCACATATGTTCTTATATGTTATTTTGATTAGATGATATTCACAGTGTGTAAGCTGAGCACTTCAGTGGTAAAAATAGTATAGATAAAGTTTATGTAGGTATACTTTAGGTTTAGATAAAATTAATATTTGATCTGGAGTAGCAAGAAAAAGGAAATAATTTTTATGGATGCCACACAGTTACGATTTATTGTATGATAAACATTTTTATGCAGAGATACAAAAAATTTCAGTGTTGCCAGTGGAAGGAAAAAAAGTTTTCTGAAGTGCTTTTGGAATCTTGCACATATTTGGTGAGCTTGGTCCATCTGACACTTTACAAGCTTGGACAGCCTTTGTGTAGATTTCTGTACATGTGAAATACTTCAGTTCTATCCCAAAAGACTTCAAAGAAACTGGATCAGTCACCACACAAGGGTGGAGTTTTCATTCTATTTCAATTTCTCTAGACAGCATATGGCAAATTCATCTACTCCTAAAGGTTTGAATTTACAGTCACATTTTTCACCTACAGGTCTTGACCTCTCTCATAGATAAAATATCACAATTCCTGTTTTACAGTTGAGTCCAATATAAGGCTGAGAGAAGCAACTTCCTTAGAGTCCTGTGAGGAGTCACTGTGATGGGTCTCCAGGAATTTGTTCAAGCCTCTTGTCTTGGCCAAAATGAACAAGATCATGTACTAATAATGTAAAGTACTAACAAGTCTCCTCCCTGTGAATGGTTACAAGAAAGACAAGCCCAGCAATGAAGGGCAGTGTGCAAAAACATACCAGAGGAATCGGCTAAAGAGAGCCTATATGAGGCCCTGCATTACACGATTGCATCTGTGTTTGTCATCAAATTCAGAACCATCAAAAGTCTGCAAAACGGATCTGTTTTGCCACTCTAATACCTCAGACATTTCTGGGAAGTTCAGATTTTTGTAAGAAATACAATAGACCGCTTATCAGTCACTGTAAAATTAGTGTGAGCTGAGACAAGAACCTACAGCATTCAGCAGTGCTTGTCTTTCTCAGGGCCCTAGACCCAAACAGTTAACTGAATGTTTTCTACATATATTACAGCATTTGTTAAAAACTATGAAAAGTATATCCCATATGCATGTATGCAACAGTCAGGCAACCACACTTTATTGATTTCAGCTCTTATAACTAGCAGATAATAAAACAAATATAGAACTTAACATAAATACAGCAGCCTGATAAGAAACCACAGCTCTCTCACCATGATTAGGAAAAAATGCAATCAATCACCATGACAGCCAAGAGGACTATGACTCCATTTCATGGCAGCCCTCTAGAATACCAAAATTAAATTTGCTTTGCATATAATTAAAGCAAATTGATGTTTCATTAAAAAACAGAAGTAAGCAAAGTGTTGCACAGAAACTTTGATAGGACTTGGAAAGTGGTTTGTTTTCTTTTAATTTGGTCTTTCAGTGCTGGTCTCTTGACTGCTGCTCTCTCTCTGATTCAGAGCAGAGGCTTCATTCAGACAAAATAGGAACCAGTCCTTATATAAAGTCACTCTTCCTTCATCTTCAAAGTTTTCCCAGGGAAAATTTTTGTCGAAATATAAATATTTCTGCGGTGCTTCTGGAATGACAGGGACACTTTTTGTTCAGCTGAAAACTTCCTCTCTCCAAGTCTAGCCTCCTAGGACATGGCTGGAGTGGCAGGGGCGCATCCCCATCCTCCTGCTGCTCCGCGCCCCTCCTCTGACCTGCAGGACTTCAAGCCGTGAGGGTGCTAGGAGGTTGGACGTATCCATGGGGAATAGTTACTCTAATAATTTCCTACACACACACACCCTCCCTCCCTTCCCGCTCATGAATTTGTCTAGACACGGAACAATTTTCCTCAGGGCAGATCATCCTCCTCGGCCATTCCTGCCCCTGGGCCGGACTAAACGGCGAGAGTAAGGCGACCCGGGAGGCAGACACACGGTCGTGGGCGCTTTTCCCGGGGACAAGCCCTCTGGGACTCTGGGAAGCGCCTGGACGAGCTCCCCGGGACACGAACCCGGAGACCCCGG
>NW_005054320.1:1406624-1410054 GCF_000277835.1 Geospiza fortis
GCGCTCTCTGGCTCCGTTTCACCCCCTTTCGCAGGAGATGCTGCTCCCTCTCCTCGGCTTTCCGCGGGAGGCGCCTGTTTCGGTAGCAGGCGGGGCTGTTTGCATAAATGCCTCTCCCATGTGTACGGAAAGGCGACTTTTCCCGTATGACCAAATGCTTGGGTAAGAACAGGGGAAGGAACAAATTCAACCCGTCTAGTTTACAAAACCCCACGCTGTCCCCGTGTCTGTGAGGTGCTACGGGATAGGTATGAAACTGCCTGCGTGAAAGTCTCTCTGAACCCCACCGGTGACATGGCCTTGATGAGTGGCACCGGAGATTTGTGAGCCGGTGACATGGCAACGATTTCTAGACCAGCCAGGCCTTCCTCTGCCCCTCCTCTGCCCCCAAATGGTACTTGTGGCAGCAAAACACACGTCGTGCTACTGCACCTCCAGAAAGGGAAGATCTCTGTTCAACGGCAACAGTTAACCCCGAGCGTCCTGTATCGGTACTCCACAGCCTCCTTTCCACCGCCCTTCACGGCCAAGTGCTGTTAATAAGCTGGCGAGCCTGCCTGCAGCTGATGCTAAGTGAAAATTAAGTCAGCATGCTTCGATTCCCTAAATGCCATTGCAAATTTTTCATGATGAGCTGCTAAGCTCCAGTGAAACCGGGAAATTTTGAGGCTATTACAGCATCAGAAGGGATGTTTGCAGCCTCAGGTGCAGACAAGTGTGAATTTGCATTGCCTGTCTTTCCAGATGCCGGGATGTGTGCTGCTCCAGAAGATGCTTGGATGCACGAGCATGGGACTGGCACATGAGCCACCAGAACACAAAACATGCACCAAAATGGGTGCCCTCCTGAGCTGTCACCAGCCCCTGTGGCTTGCAGATTGGGTGGAGCTACCATCACTATGCAGATACACCCCAAAAACATTGTAGCTCTGCTGTGGTTTTTAAAACATTAAGGGACAGGGGATGGGGGGGACAGAAAGCAGCACATTTGGGTTAAAAAACAGAAGTTTTTTTCTCTCAGTCACTGAAACAGCTAGGAGTACTCTTGGGTGGAGAGTGAATGATGAGCAACACTTGACCAAGTGACTGCACACTGCCTTTGTTTACATACCGCAAGAACTCCACAGACTTCATTGGATCTATTCATTTGGCACTCATAACAAGAGGATGGGTACCCAAGTCCTAATCTTACAGATACCTGCAGGTATGTGAACATGGATTTCTGCTTTACCTCCTCTCTGTTTCCCCATGTTCAACTTTGACTTTTTAACATTACTTTTGCTTGTCATGTAGCAAGAATTGTTGCTTACCATGCAACATAGGCCTATTAAGAATACCTAAACTCTCAGGAAAGTTAACTTCTGTTATGCAGTGGTTCTGGGAATCAGGCCCTAAACCATGAATATAGCCAGACCTGAGCGTGTCTTAAAGCTAATTCTTGTCCTGATTGGGCCATTGAGGGGTGGGCTAAGAAAAGGTTCAAAATGGTCAGTGTGAATTGGCCCCTCTCAACTGCTCCTGTAAGTGTTGGATTGTTTTTTTCCCTCCTTTTGAAAAGTCCTCAGAGGACAAAGTTCTATGGGAGAGGAAAAGGAAGACTAGAAAAACCCCCACACTTTATTTATGCAATCCTGATAATGGCAGAAGTTTGTGTCTGAAGGATGAGGGTAGAGGTTTTCTACTCTCATATTTTTTTAAGACAATGCATCCTCTTGTTTTAGATGAGAGCTTATACACATGTGCAGGCTAAAGGAGCTGCCAGAAGACAGCATTTTTGGGAAACATGGTGCACAGGATAGCAGGGGAACCAGGCTTTACTGTTTCTAAAGATTCAGCGTATCAGCTTTGTTGCAGATGGAATAATGAACTCATTTCTCTCTTTAATGCATACAAAGTAATCCGTATTTAATCCCAAATGGCATCTGTAATTAGACAATAATCCGTTTTATTGTCTAAATGGGATAATCACTTTAAAATAAAAATAATTAAAGTAATTTAAAAATGTACAGTAGTCCCTAGATCTAGAAAACATGCCATCTGGACTATAAGATTTCAAACAATACAGTTCAGAAAACACATCTTGAAAAGCATAGGGTATAAGAATTAACGGGGAAAGAAATTAAAAAGAGCAGGACATTCAGTATCTGTTTGCAGCTGAACATTTACTTCAAGGTTCTTGCTTCAGGCAATTTGCTAGCTAATAAGTATCAAATTTTCCCACTGTAGTGTCACCTTTAGAGAGAGTTTTCTGCCTGTGTGCCCTGCCATTACCAGTCACACAGCAGCTTGTAATATTCCAAGAACTTCTCACTTGCTCTCTATTTTTTTTGTCTCCCCAGTCTGAACACATTCAGATCAGTCACCAGATGCAGTGACAGCTAAACAAAAGCACCATATAAAAACAGACCAAAGAAAGGTCTAGCTAAATGCAGTATTTCTCAGTGGCTTATTTTCTAGTGGGTTATCCTTGCTGGAATGAGTATGTAACAAACTCTGCTTAACCAGTGGAAATTCCAGAGATATGTTCATAGCAGAGATACCCAGCTTCATGCAGTTCTGGGCAACTGTTGTGCAACAGTCAATCTAAACATTCACCTGAATAAAAAACTACTAAATGCACTTGGTAGCTTTTTGTGTGTGTGTGTGTGTCTCATTTTGCTTGTAATTCATGGAAGCTCATAGAAATAAATATATGGTCAAGAGAGCAATCATGACGGCAAGGTTTTGGAGATGCTTGTGAGAAGGCAACAGAAATATTCACATTTCATGCTGGAAATTAATTTTAAGCTCAAGAATTATCCATTCAAGACCAAGCCCCCATGTTGTCTGGCAATATATCTTTTTGCAGACTCAAGAAACAAACCTTCTTGATTCTTGGAGGAAATTATTTAGAAACAATTCACAGCGTGGACAATATTTAACCATCTGAAACATTCAGGGAGCCCTTCAGAATAACCAATTCATCCTTAACTGTATTTCTTTATTGATAATTTCAAGCAATGCTGGGGTTGAGTTGTGAAGAGAATCTGCAGCAGATAACATGTGAAGGGAGGACAAAGTGCAAGGATACCCCCAACCTTCCCATTCAGTGAAAAAGAATTTGAATAGGGGCAGTATCACCAGCCATGCCCCTGAAAGGAAAGCCCTCAGGTGTGTGATGGGAGATCAGATCAGTTATGTGATGGGAGAAAAAGACTGGAGAACACTTAAGAAAGAAAAGCTAAACTACAAAAGTGGAACAGGTAGGAGCTATCATGTAACTTCTTCTCTGTGAGGTCTGTCACTTGTCCAAGGCTCAGAAGTATCTCTGTTACACTTCCATGTGATGTATTTAACACCAGCTCTGCAGAACTGCTAAATCATATGATGAAACTACAGAAAACGCAAGCCAAGGGACTAAATCTCCCATCACTTCAAGCTGCATTTCAGG
>NW_005054320.1:1410064-1448893 GCF_000277835.1 Geospiza fortis
TTGTTTCACATTCTAAAGCCCCGGGGTCTTGATATGCCAGGCAGGAACTGATATATTGTGCATCTGTAAGTTGCATGCCTTATTCAAGTGGTGGTGCTTCATTAGCGACAGCTAAAAAATTGATTCAAACATTATGTTCATTACACACAAACACTTCTCACAAAGCCTTCTGTTCCCATTGAGGCTAAAAAATTCCATTGTATGCGTAATCTTTTATGAGTGCATTCTTTGAATACTTTATTTCTTAGAACTGTAACAGTTCTGTTTATAAAAAGAAATGATATTGATAGCAATGTTAGGAACTTTCAGAAGGGACCACTTAGATCTTTAAATTTCCATATTAGTCCTGTTTCAAGAAAAATACAAAACAAATCAAAGAGCCTCAATTACATAGTTTAAATTCTTTAAGAAACAGCTTCACATGCCAGGCTAAGAGGATAGAAAACCCAATCTTTACCCTCTTTGTCAGATCTTGCAGCTTTCTAAGGACAGATTCACACAGGAGTTTTTAACTTGGCACAGGTTTAACGACCAAATCAGGTTTTCATATTGGACTGGGATATTTAGAGAAGATAGCAAGCTGAAGGTTGAGAAGCAGCACAGGGCTGACTGCTTCCTGAGTTTCACAGCGAACAGGGAAAAATTCCCCAGGGATTCTATGTATGTCAGCCAGGATCTGTGTCCAAGGAAACAGATGGAATGATGTGCCCACTGTCCTCTTAATACCCACATACTTTTTAACATGAGTTACTCCTACTGAAACAACTGCAGTGCAGCACTTCAGGACAGGACCTTGGAGACTAATCTGATCACCTGAGTGCTGTTCAGAAAAAATTCCCACTGAATCCCCTCACTTTGAACACAACAGCTGTGGAAATCTAGCATGCAAGCAGTTGGTCTGAATTACAACTTTTTTAATTTAAAAGAAACATTGCTCTTTTTAATTAACATCCTGTCTCTCAGTTTAATGAAGAACAATGATAAATAGCACATTGCTTTAACTATTATCAAATAATCAATCTCAAGGAAATATTCCCTCAGGGAAATATTCAGTCTCTCACAATGACACGTTGTTGGAAAAAGCAGTCAGCACTGCCATGGGTGACCCATTTTTGTGTGCTTCACTCTACTGCTGGTAAACGCTGTAGTCTTGTACAAATCTGCTGGGAAATGAGGACACATGGGAGGATGGAGAAAATGCTCTGCTTTATTCCTTCTGCAGAGGTAATTACACAGTGTCTGAAAAGCATTATATCACTGGACAGGTAGACAATTTCAGAATTCAATAACTCAACAATCAGGGAGAAGAAATAGATCTGACACCCTTCTTTACAAAAAAGCTCTTCAATGCCTCAGTCCAACTTATCAGAATTAAGTACAGATTGAAGAGTTCTCTTTCCACAAAGGCACTGCACTAGATTAGAAATAAGGGCATTAGAAGAGTTTTCAGTGTTCAAAGCCTCTGTTGTTATGGATCAGCACTTCACAGGCAAATTAAGACATTTCTCTGCTCTACCTGATCTCCTTCTACAGCTTTTATTTTATAATACTTTCTTCATATTTGCTAAAACACTCTTTTGAAGGAAAACAGCAAAATATGCTGCTGCAGTAAAGACTTGGAAAGAATGTGCTGGACAAAAGTACCCACAGTGACCGTGAAATATACCATTTGAAGAGCTTTGCTAAAGCTACTGCATGGACCATACATGGCCCCCTTTTTGCCATGTCTCAGTCATGGCAAAGTGAATATATCTTCCATAACAGAGAAGTAAGCCCCTCTGACCACTTGGTTGTCTTGATCTGCTTGAGATCCCTCTTTAATCCTCACTCTACCTTCTGTTTTCTTTCTACATCAAGCCAGCCAAAACAAATTTATTAATCACTGCACAGTTAAACATTGATATTTAACGAGATTCCCTCCAATTAGCCTGACTTGAAAGCAAGCAGTGACTCTGGAGATCCAGGTGGGACTGAATGCCTCTATTACCTCCTAATCCAACTTAGAAACACCCAACACTCCATTTGAATTATCAGTTGTTGTATGATACATAGGAATCTCACATTAGAGGGAGCAACTGAGTTGTAGCTCTAACATCATGGCATGACCTTTTTTATTAATCTTGGTGTTTGTGCTGCCTGTAGCTGAGAGAACCTCACTTTTAATTTGCTGCTCTTTCTCTTGCCATTTTCCTGGTTCTTCTCTTAAACTGTTGCTTTGGGAGGAAATCACTCCTTAGTCACAGCTTCTGTTAATCTTGGTAGCAGCACAGGTCTTGCCCATTTGCTTCCTTTCACTTTGAGTGCTAGTCTGAATATGAAAGAGTTTAGTTTATTTGCAAAAGCACTTGCTTCTTCTTTCTCACATTAAAACTAGTGCAAATAAAAAACATAGCGGAATTTATAAAGTACTTAAAATACATGAAGTAGTCACCTCCAGGTGATGCTCAGGTAAAGCTTCAAGTGTCATGCATGAATGACATAGGAGCTTGCTGGAAACAGTCTGGAAGAGAGCAACAAGAACAAGTGGAGGTCTACACAGCAAGACCTGTGAGGAAAAACCAAGTAAGCTGAAATTGTTTTCTTCACTGAAGAGAAAACCAAAGTGAAGAGAAACAGAAATATTTCAAAATGTAAAGGGCTGTAGCAGAGTGGAGAGGATTCCATTGATTTTTGTGCTAACTGGAAATAGCATTGGTAGAGGGACAGGCTATTTGTTGAGGGAAGGGAAAGAAACCATCTAGTTTCATTTTTTTCTCTGTGATTCATGAGAATTTCTTTCAACTTTGGTGTATTCTGTCCTTTTCACTACAGACACTCTCTCACTAGACTTAGTGCAGATTCTTTTATTTTATAGTACCAATTAGCACCATTGAACCATCTGTGTTGCTGTACTCAGAGGAGTGAGCCAGCATTTTCCTGGATTTCCTCTGATTTTAACTGTAGTTAACTTTTTTCTTCCTTTTCAGACCTCTTCTCCAATATACTGGCTAGGAGTACTCTTCTGCAAATCAGAAATCAAATTCCAGTTCAGTGAGGGTGATTATATGAAATATGTTGTTGTCCTCACACAAGAACCTTTGTATTTAATGTCTACACTATATTCTGCCTGGCTGCCAGCCTGCTGAGCAGCACTCCCAGAGGTTACTGTGCACCACGAGTGACTAGCTTAAGACAGTGCTACACTTAGGAAAAGAAGGTATATTAACTCAGATTCATCCCTATGGCAATGAAACCATCTAACTTTGAACTGGCTTGAAGAACCGCAAGAATAAGCACACCATGGCCCACAATATATCACAGAGAGGTTATAAGAATTTCAGAACCTTTGCTTCCATTCTTGAGCCACTTCCCTGAACGATTCTTTTAGAACTTGCAACCTAAGCAGTAAAAATCAATGTTCAGCACTTGCAGTGGCATGGCAGCTGTTCCCTGATGGTCTGAAGTGACAGACATGCTGTACAGTGTGTCTCTGTGCAAACGATGGCACATACAAGATTCTATTAGGGCCACAGACTCATTCTTTAGCAGAGCTAGGACTAAAACATACAATTCTCACCTTTACCGAATAGTTTACACAAAAGTGCCCAAAACCTCAATTCGTTAAGATTTCTGAAGAGTCACAAAATATATTTTGTAATGGCAGGTTTTATGGGAGAAGTTAAAATTTTACTTTTATCTTGCTTCTCTGGTTTGTTGTGGGGTTTTTGTCCCAGTCATTTGAAATTCAGGCAGCTATCAGCAATGCCTGAAATACATTTTAGCAAACAGTTCTTTGCTGTTATAGGGGATAAAAGCAGCCAAGAAAACCAGACATCCTGATGTTCTTTTTGGTGGTAAGGCCTGACTATATGGTGGCAAGGGTGAAAAGGTCTTTCAAGAAGGTATTCTTTAGCTCAGAGGTAATGAGAAGCATGAAACATCAGTGAACTGCCAAATACCAGCAGGTCAAGGAACCCTGTAAGAAAAAATAAAAACTTGGTTTTCACCCAAGTATTTTATGTTCAAATTGTAATTGAATTTAGAAAGTGAAAATAAATGGGGGAGAGGGAGAGAAGAGACAAAGCTGCATTTTACATTAAATTTATGCAGTCATTTGGAGAGTGCTATCAAACCAAAATTGCTGGAATTTCCCAGAACACCGTGGCAAAAATAATCTTTGTATAGGAGAAAAAGCTAACACCAGCAACCCAGTTAGTTGACAAGAGCAGAAATGACAGTATCTACTGCATTTTTTACCCTTGCAAATCTCATGCCACCCTTGCACAAGGCATTCCTACCCAGTAAATGCAATCAGAGTGCTGTAACTATTCTGTTATGGCTATTTCTGCCAAAACTACCTCCTGTCGACACTCTATTCTGGTACAATTAGTAAGAGTAATTATTTCAAAATGAAGTTGGTTTTATTCCAGAGCACAATGTCCACATGAGGGAGTGACACTGAAGTAAAGCCATTTCTGCTGTAGCAATGCTGATCAAATCTCTATGTAAACAAACCCTTTGACTCTGATACCAAATTACTTTAATACAGATGTCTCTTGAGATTAAAGTTCTGTAGTCCAAGAGAATCAATATTCCAAACCTAAGAGTATGGCTTCAAAAAACTGACCATAAAAGAACCCAGAAGGACATTAATTCACTGGTTTGTGCATTGTAACTCAAGTTACGTTGTATGAAATGTTACAGAAATAACTGTCGTATTAAGCAACTCTCTCACACACACATACACTTCAGAGTTTGTTTGCTATAAAATTACTAGGAAGTTGGATGGGTGACAGGAGGAGAGGTCAACAAAGGATAGGTAAATGCTACACGAAGATGCATTAAAAGTTCAGTAGTTGCTGCTCTGTGGTATAGACTTGCAAAGGCATAAATGTAATGCCACAACATGTTGTAGTCATTCCTGACTGCCATAAAATCCTAAGCATAATCTTGGAAGGAAGTATTGATCCTTGTTCCTGTATTTCTACTTATTCTCTAGGATGAGGATGGGGAGAAAGGAAGAATGTCTCTTCTAGGGAAAAAGCATTTTTCTCCCATCTCAGGATAGTACAACAGCAGCTTCCCAATTCTTTTGATGGAAGCTTACCTTACCATAAAAATGACAAAGAGCAGGCTCCAAGACTCTAAATCCCATGTACAAAAATGTGCAACAATGGCATGAGGGAGAGTTTCTCTGGAGCTCTTTTCATGCATTAGGCTCCTTCTGAAGGCTTTGTGAGTCCAGAAAGTGAATAGCCTCTGGTTTTCCCTCAAAGGCAGGTTAGCTTTGTATTGTTCACAAACCTGAATCATGCCAAAGTGACAGCATTATCTTATAAAGAAAAGAATATATTAAGAATATCCTTCTTTAGCTATCATCCCACCCTACCAAAAAAAAAAAAAAAATTAAGAGCTATGTTTTTCTAAGCACATTCAAATGCACAAAGCCCTTTCTGGCAACACACCACCAGATTTAACATTCTACCCACACCCACCTCAGGAGTATATCTGTTATAAAAGACTGTAAACTTTTACTTTACAAATGAAAAAGTTAATTTTCTTTCATTCTCAAAAGGGATTTGGTTACTGAAGCTGAACATTATCAAATAGATTCATTTGAACATTCAAAAAAATGTTTTTCTTCTCTCCATAGCCACAAACTGAGGAAGTGTAGGAAAATCTGAGGCCCTAAGAGAAACTACAGCACAGATGTTTTAGCCAAGGTTCATACAGCTGTCTGCACTTTTCCTTTTATGAAATGAGTTTAAATGACAGTTCCAACAACTCTCACATGCAGGTAAACAGCATTCACAAAATCATACACAGTAATGCATCCAGTGTAACAAATGCAGATTTCATTCATACAGATCCATTCCATCAAATTCCTGCAGTTTTTCCCTGGTTTGAAGAAAAGATGAAAGCTTATCCTTAGTAAGAGAGTGAGGGTATAAAGGATACTTCATTTACAGAAGCTGCAATAGTGTGCTGGTAAATCTTACTACTCTTCTCTCCCAGTGAAGAGATATGTTACATCTACAGGCACTAACTGAAGCTCTCACTGCAGTCACTTGGCCTCGTAAGAGATCACCATAAACAGGTTGTGAAATCAAGAGATTTATGGAAAACACTTGAAAAGTGTTCAAGGACTGTATATATTAAATCAATCCTGATTTATTCAACAAAGCTGTTAAAGTTATTTATACAGGGGAAGACATATACAAGACTATTTGCCAAGACTTTCATCCTTACATAACACAAACAGATACCCACTTGAAAACACCACACAGAACTCATCTACCCCAGTGAGTGCAGATTGACTCAGACTCAGTCTGCTTGTACTCTGAATAGGAGGGACAGAACCTAGTCCTGGTCTGAAATCCATGCACCTTTCAAACATTGTGCTCCATCTACTGGATTTTTTTTGCCTTTTTGCCTCTCAAAAATAAACAAGAAAACCAAAAATCTAACAGTCTATCCCACCCCCACCAAAAAAACCCCAAAACAAACCAAGACCCATCTGTCTCCCCCAACACCCTAAAACAGTGTAAAATGATCTCACTTCTTCTGGTACTACTGTTCAATAGACCACTTTCTACCTTGTGTCCCAGCAGGAATGGCATAATTGTTGCAAATAAAAATAGATCACCAGCTTATAGATTAGTCTTATATGTGAACTTTGGCTTCTTTTTATTTGACGGTAACTACAGATTTCTGGTTTTGGTCAGCATCATTATGCATTTTGACATACCTAACCTGAAGAATACTGATGGCATGTTTTGGATCATACAGAGAAAGCAGATCAGATGACATATTTTCAACATGCCTTGGGCATCTGCTCTTGGACTCAAACAGAAAATAAGTCTTTGCTCTCAGAGATTCCATTTGGCTTCATGTGATGAAAGGAATGACAACAATTAGAGAATAAGGAATTACAATTTCCTGATTTTCTCTCTTCTGATGATAACTATAGTAAATCCTGTTGTAAGTCATTTAATGTCTTTTCCCAAAATATGTCCATTCATTTTGAGGGTCCCACTTTGAGACATCTTAGTCCTTGTGTTTGTACCACCAAGAGAAGGAAATGAATCCTCAAAGGGCAGGTACTGAAGGCTTTGGAATACAAGGCAATGTAAAATTGCTTGCTTTGAGACTCAAGTATAGGGATTGCCAGAATGTAAAAAATTCTGAAATTTTTTGAGAACAAATTCTGAAAAATTCTGAAAAGAATGACAAGCATAAGGTGTTCATCACTGTTAATAATAACTTTAACTGGAAATGGAACTATATAGGGTTTCTGAATAGCAGCCTGGAAAGTCTGGAACTGAGCATGTTGAGCAGGTAGTGGTACAGTCTCTTCAGTTTGTTTTGCCAAACCAGTGAAATGGAGGCAAAAATCTTCATGAGTTTAAACTGTTTTAAATTGGAACTAAGATTTTGCCACATTCTCAAAAGATTATGCTACCTGTACAAATTACAGAAAAACATTTTAAATCCCCTACCTTTTATTTTGTACCATTCATAATGTGGCTCATAAAATCAAAGTTTATATTAATTGGCAAGAAAATCCAGCTCCAACTCAAGAGAAACAGCAGCGAAGACCTTCAGGAACTATAAATATGTTTGAAAGCTGCTTGAATAACTTGCAGATTAAATGAACATGCTTTTAACAAAAAAAGGAAAAAATACAGGAAGAGGATACCCTGATTATCTCCATCATGAGAATCCAGATGAGTCTACATGGATATTCAGACACTTTTAACCCCTCTCATGGTGAGTCCCTGTGTAAGAGCGGAAGGATGCTGAGGTAAAGTTGATTTCTTCCTGACTGGGGACTTTGTAATCAAAGTTACTGACCTCAGTAAGTGGTGTTTTAAATAGGTTGAATATCCTACAAGCAATGCAATGAAAATCCAGATGTCATAGAAAAAGTAAAAAGATCAGAGTAGGGATTTCATCCCTTTGAGATGTCAGTCTAAGACTGTTCTTAGATGCCAGCTGAAGAGATGGAAGTGCAGCTAATGGTTTTAATTTCTTATTTCAAATTGTCCAAATCAAAAGATTTCAAAACCAGCCAGTTTCACCAAATAATAAAGCTTGGTGACCTCTGTGAGATGCAAACTCTAAGGAGAAAAGAAGTAAACTCAAAGCACATTCTAAAACAACAGATTTTATTTGTTTGATAAATGGTTATGCTTTCTATGCTTCCAGAATGGCTTTCCATGTGTTTCCTTATATGGGCAGATTTGCCTTCCTCCAAAACTTCATTGGGATGCATATATCCTGCAAGTCATAAGGAAGGGGGGGAAAAAAGCCAGCAGATCTTGGAATTTAGGATTCCCACAGACACAAAACAATTGCTATCTTAATTGTGAAGAAACAAAGCAGATTTTTTTTTCAGTTAAATTCAAAATTATTTGCATTGGCAATGGGACCAAGACAGAGCTAATATATATCTATAAAAAATCAAATTGGCCAAAACATACACTGAAATATCCTCCAGACCAAATGACAATATTCAATGCATATACTGTATTTTCCATTTCCCAATGTTGTTAAAAAATTAACAAATTAAATTGGCTGACAGTCCCTGAAGATACACAGCAGTATAGATTATAGTGGTTTTAAATGGGAAATAGGAACATGAACATCATAAAGCAAGGAGGCTCTCCTGACTCCTCTTACAGGCATTGTCTTGCCTTTGCCCATGTTCTCTGCATAAACAACGGTGATCTGATATTTATGAACTCAGTTCATCTATTTACTAGAAAAGGAACACAGTTTGCCTTTCTAAAACATGTAACTGCCTAAATTTAAGTGACTTGCATTTGCTGTTGCTTGTAATGTACTGAGAAACATTCTGAGAAACTGCAAACTGTCATGCAATACAGAAAATACTGAGAAAATACCAAGTAGAAAATCAGCATTTTGGGTGGCACATGATAATGAAAGTCACTTCAGCTTCCATTTTACAGCGAAAAGACAGCAGGGGTTTCAGGCTGACTTGCTTTGGATAAAATATCTTTTTTTTCCATTCACTTGCTACAGGGTTTTGAGTAAAAAAGTGCTTGCAGAGTTTGCAAGACCATGGCCAAAGAAACCTCTTGGCCTATGTCTGATGAGAGCTGCAGATTTCTTCTTGCAAGTTTGTTCTTGGTCTGTGCTTGCCACAGATTAGTGGTTGTGTTTTAGACTTCCAGATATAAGACATTCAGCTATCTTCTGCAGTGCAGATTGAAATAGTGGCATTATGGTTTTTTTCATTGGTTTAATTGTCAGGATTGAATTTAAAAGCTTTAACAGTGACACAAATCATGTCAAAGGCAGAGGTTTGACCTAATAAATTATTTTTAAAATGCAAAAAAATTCTAGGATTATTGATTACAGTGTCCAGAATAGGAAGAAATACACTATTCTCAGTACAAAGAGAAAGATAAAACACTGCTAAAGGAAAATGCCAGAATCAAATCCTTTCCACTCAGAATGGAGAGCTAAGAAAATTTCAGTCCTCTTTATTCAGCATTTGAAGGCTGTCTCGTATTCCTTTCAGATGCTGGTACCATACTTCTCTCTTGGCAGTGGGTGCCTGGCAGGCAGACCTGGCATGGCTGCTGGCATGAGCAAATGGGTCCTTCTGAGTTTTGGAGGTCATGGCTTTCACAGAGCAAGCTCATGAACAGTAAGAACTGCTGGGGTTATTGCCATTGGTGAACTTTCTTGTGAAAACAGCACATTAGAGAACCCCTGAACAATTGAAAGCAGTAACTGAAGTCATTGGAGTTTAGCAGCAAAATTAACAGGAATCTTTCCATTCCTATCTACCATCATAGCAAGTTAGAACTTGCAACGCAATATGTATTTTCTAGGAAAAACTTTTTTCATAATAATTTACAAGTAGGACTTTCTATCAGAGACTCCAGATATCCCATGCAAGTATGTGCAGCCCTTAACACCGCCCTGATTTACAGGTGAAGCAACAGAGGCAGAAATAGCCAGATTATATCCTGTGTAAAGGAAATACTTTAGTGAAGACTTTGAAGTGACTGTAAGTAGTAAGATAAGGATTCAGTCTCAAAAACTATTGCACTATGGAGCTCCATAAAGGGCAACTGTGTCATTGTCTATGATACTACCAGAACAAGAACTTCATTTTCAGAGGTTCCCACTACAATTTTTTCCCCACTGACACTGGAAGCTTAGGCTACCTTAACATTTACCCACTCATCCTATAAGAAGTATGTGCTTCAGTTTTTATGGCACAAGACCTGACCTGCAGTAATGAAAATTATAATGTTGGTTCAAGTGTCTGAAAGCCCCTGAACCCTCCACTTGGACAGATTTCACAGTGACAAGAACACTCAGGTCTTGGCGACAGGTATTGTGCATGTAAAACTATTCCCAGTCATATGAATTTTAATTATAAATGTATTCTTAATGATTATTTAATTCATTCCTCAATAAGAAATGTTATCTTCAGAAGAAAAAATGAAGCAATGAATAGAAGGGAGTTTTGGGAATTGAATCAGAAGCTGCATGCAAAATCAAGATGGGAAACAGAAGCCAGATACAGAATTTTCTTCTGGGATCATGAACCCTTCTCTAGAATTTGATCCAAGAATTCATATCACCTACATGTCAGCGGGGATCTGCAGATTTGCAGGGATATTAGTAAGAAGTTACACAAGTAAAAGGATCTTCTTGCAGGAACAGGCTGGAGGCTAGAAGAGCTCCCATGATACTCATACATCTAATTAAGAACAGCAGATTGGAAGGGACTCTTGGGTCATTAAGTTCAGTCCCTTGTTTTTGTAGGCAAACATGCCATATAATCTGTTTCATATGATGGCTCTGCTTATAATCAATTAGATTTTTTTTTGGTTTGGGGGTTGGGTTTTTTTGTGCTTTTGCTCTTGCTACGCTTAGGGGAGAGCTTCATAGAGTCTCATTTCTTTTAGAATCAGAAACCTTTTAAAATCCAGAATAAGAGTACACTAAACAGTAAATAGTTTATATCCACTTGTTCTTGTGTCAGCATTTCCCTTAGCTTAAATAGCACTTTTTCTAACGTATTTATAGAATGCAATCTTACCCATCTTTTTGTTTTGCCTGAACATGCTGGCTAAGCTGTCTTATTCTTCCTCATAGGATCCTTCCAATCCTGGGAGCACTTTTTTACACCTGTTTGTTTTTTAATTAAGATTTCTTAAGTAACAGGTAATCTGGCTTTACTGAGTATTCCAGTATAAAAACTATCAGCTATAATGTTTCCCAACAATGTTTTTGGAACTGAAACAGCATGAAGCCCATTTCTGTCAGACATACTAAATGGAAATTTCAGAAAAAGTCCCACTGCCTTCAGTGGGTAAGCCCTGTCTGCTTTTTGTTTTCCAATATCCAAACATAATTTTCCAGTAAAAATATAATTTTCACCAACTATTACAATTTTGGATAATAACAAAAGCTAGCAATATGTATTGGCACACATTTATGAAATAAGAAGCAGTAGTACTTGTACCAGCATCGGAACAAATATCTTTCTGAGAACGAATGTTAAGTTGGTTGAGTTCAAAAGCAACAACAGTATTTTCAAATTATTTGAGGAATAAATTATTTGAGCAATGTTTGTAACAGTATATACAGAATATTTATCACAAATAAGAATTTTAAAACTCCACTGTAGTTCACATGAAAGAATTCAGTCTTATCTCACTGCTGCATGCTATATTTGGCATGAATTCCAAATTTGCAAGAAATGAAATATTGTGAAATATTTGATCAAATGATCCAGAAAATTTACATGGGTAGCCAAAGTCAATGTTTGGCAAAACATGCAGATGATGTTTCTCTCACATTGCTTTGGTATTTTGGAAAACTTGCAGTATCAAAGGAAAAGTCTGTATTCAATGCACTGGAAGCAGTAAGTATTTAAAAGGTGTTTTCTGAAGGAATAAGTAAGCATAGAAGATGTAGGATTTTAGGCTGCAAATAGTCTTTTTTAGTACACTCATAGTACAAATCCTGGGAATTCAAAATTGTGCCTCCATCTGCTACACTACCCACTCTTTCAAAAATGGCAGTTGATAATTTGTATTGACTTGATACACCTTGAAGTGATACACATTTCTGATTCTGCTGAAAACTGTGCTCTTTGGAGTAGGTCCTAAACTAAGCCACCTCTCTCGGGGCCGGCTGTTTGTTCTCTGCCCCCGAGGTGAGTTGGGTGGTCCAGGGAGCAACCCCAGGCTCTGAAAAATGAGACTGGACTCTCTGGTGTTCGGTCTTCGGATTGTTTATTATATCTTATCTACAAAATTTTCTCTCTGCTAGACAGAGGTCTGACTAGCAAGGCAGCCACAACGCTCTCCACCCACCCCTGAGGCTGCATCATCTTTTATACTACAAATCACATATATCATATTTACCTTTACTTTCCAATACTTATCACCCATGTTAGACAGTGCACTTCTATTCTAAACTAATCTTCAAGTGCCAACATCACAGCAGAAGATGGAGAACAAGAAGAAGAAAGAAGGACGAGACACGCCCTGTTCTCTCCATCTTGTCCCCATAACCGAAATACTAAAAATTTTAAAACTTATATTTTCACTTTGTGTACACCTTGTAAAAACACCCGTTAAACTTGTGTGACTTTCCATCCCTCATACCAAACTGGCAATTCATTTGCAGGATCAAAGTCCAGCCACCAAGTGTTTCGAGCATCATGCCAAGATCTCCGAGCCCCCCGACGGAGTTTCGGCTCTCGACGTGGTCTCGGGAGACTCTTCACATCCGAAGTGATGTGCTGAGTTCCCACACACCTCAAAACACTAATTTCACATGAACAAACTGGTAAGCATGCTTAGTATCTTCATATATTATATATACTTGTCGAGAACAATAGAACAATAATCCAGCTACAGGATGGCCTAATGATGAACTCTCATTTATGTGTATTTTTCTTTTTCAACCATATTTCAGTTTTGGAACATGGACTTAATTGATTTGTAACACTTTATGGCAAACTCATGCTTCCAGAGTAAGGGCACTAATCATGCTGTAAATCAGAACTGGTCCTATATTTACTAGATGTGCTTGCAAAAATCTTTGAACACTTTTAAAAGTCAGATTCTTAAGCTGGAAGTCTTCCCACATTTCCTTCTTGGTCTACCTATTTAATCAATAGGTGGGATTAAAAACGTCACACTTTCTTCTAAAATGAAGTTGTATTTGGTATTGGTGCAATTGCTAATGCAAACTAACATTTCTATCAGTCAGAAGGAGTCTCCATTTAACAGAAGTGATGCTCTCTTGGTCCTGGAAAAGTGCTGAGATAAATTAGCTGTCAAGATAAAACAGACGTGTTCAACAAAAACTAGTTCTAATCTTCTAATCTAAAAACGATGTTTTCACTGCAATTATCATTATTGCAAGACATGAATTTATCAATACTTCCAACATGAAAAAGGAAGGATATGTAGACATATGATTCTTGTCAAATATCAGGCAATTTAAAAAATGGTATCAAGAAACCCATTTTCATGTAATTACTCAAAGTCATGTGGCATTTCCAGTATTATCTGCAACTAAGTCTAGTCCTTCTCTAAGGTCTTATACCTTAGAGAAGGTTGAACTGGAGGATTGGGAAAGTGACAACTTTGATATAAAGCAAGCCAGCTCTAACGCCAGCTTTCAGGAACTGGGCAGTGAAAGAAGAACAAATAGTTTCAGCTTCAGCTTATCCAGGAACTCAAGAGGAATGAGTTATGCTGTCAGTGAAAACTGCTTAAGCCAAACAAATTTAATTTTTCATCTGTATTTGAATGCAGACATGCACAAACTTGGCACACAAAAGGCAGAGGAAGTGTATGTTATTTCATTAATTTATCGTCAGCAGTAGCAGTGAGCTACCCCTAAAAGCAATTTGTGGGTGCTTTAAATACACTCCAGCACTTGATCAGAACAGGACTGAAAGGCAGAATGATTATAAAATCAATCAGTGGTACCCTTCTGTCCCTCCTTGAAGTCTGATTTCAGTGAGATCAGAGTCAAGCTAGTCCATGGCATAGTTGAAATCTGTCATAAGATTCAGATCTGTCTGGACTACTGCTGTATTAGTCATGGATCTCTCTGGCCTCCCTTCTTTCCTCTTCTTCTGTGCCCACCCTGTCAGAGCTTGTGTTACTGTTCCAAAAGTGCTCCTGCTTTAAAAAATGATCTCTGAGGTCTGTTTGCTTTTCCACAGGCATGGCTCTTATTGCAATCAAATCCTCCAAATCCAGTAGAACAGAACTGAAGCTCTGAGAAGCCAAAGAATACTTCTGAATTTCCATCATTCCCTGAAGCAAGCACCAGAGCCCAGCAAAGAAACATTTCTAACCTCAAAAGAACTGGCCAGGGAAGGGAGACCTACATACCACAAATTGTCAGAAAACTCAAATCTGTAGTACTTGTACTATGGGAAGGAAGAGGGGAAAGAAGAGCAAACTGCTTCCTCACATGACAGGATGATTAGAGGTGTGCACTAAGAAGAAGGGAGGGCTTGATGCTCAGCTAGGTTAATCAGCTCTGATTAAAACACTTGGATGTAGAGTCCAATGAATTCTGAGTGTGTCTGCCCATTTGTATGTCCAGCTCTGCCTGAGGTTACATCAGTTTAGCACAGCTGTCCAGTTGAAACTGTGCTGCACAGCAGCAATAAACAAACAAAGCCCCTGAGCTTTCTAGTCACTTGGACCAACTGTGCCAGTTCCAACCCAGACAGAAATAGGCTGGTTTTGCATGGGAGGGGTGCATCAATTTTGTATATTAAGATATCATATCTCACACTTCACATGGCTGTAAAATAATAATTTATTTAGGGTGCTATGCTATTTGATTAAGGAAAAAATGCATTTTGATTCTATTTCTGTAATGCTTGTTTGCTGGTACACTGAGTATCTTTAAGCAAAGAATCAAATTTTTCTCAGACCAAAAATAATGAACTAGGACATCTTTTTTGATTAATATGATGTCTTGTTGCCAAATGCTTCACATTTAAGTAATGGCTTAAATCTTGGCCGTACTTCCTAGGTAAGTGTTTTCTCATAACTTCTTTAGGAAGTATTTTCAATCAGTCCTTTTACTGTATTAGAACTTCACATGTAGTTGTGAGACCAGATATTTGATTTTTGACCACAAAATTCAAGGTCTCTTTGTGGACTTCTCATTATGTAGGTGCATTTGAATACAGGGGTTTAGTTTGGCACCTCCTTCCATTTTTTCCTTAAATCAATTGTCTTGCTTGTTTTATTTTAAAGGCACTTTGCCACTTTTATTTCTGTAGGCACAGGGTAAAGCAAAAATGAGCCTAAACACGGTCAGAAATAATGAGGGATGCAATTAAATGCCGTCATGAGGAAAAAAAATGAAGAAACTCTGTTTCAGGTTTTCTCTTTCCTTTCATATTTAAACTGAAAATATCGGAACAATTTGGTTAATGTCGGTGACCAGAAGTAGCTGAGTACTGCATGCAATAAATAATGAATGTAAAGGTGACTTCCCTGCAAAATAACCAGCAAAACTCATATTCCACTTTAGCTCTTAA
Source organism: Geospiza fortis (assembly GCF_000277835.1). Taxonomy (NCBI): domain Eukaryota; kingdom Metazoa; phylum Chordata; class Aves; order Passeriformes; family Thraupidae; genus Geospiza; species Geospiza fortis. Next base: position 1,425,624 of record NW_005054320.1, read on the forward strand.
AACAGGACTTACATGAAATTCAAAGGGTACATCGGTTTGTGGAAATAGTTCAATAGCTGTCTACTTCCTTTAAAAATCCAGGGGACAGAAAAATTAAAATCCTATTTAATTCCTTTCCCATTTATAATTTTACCACCATATTACTTTGACTTCAGAGAGACAGAGGAACGGTCAAGCTGGAGTCTCTAACTGTAGGTAGCACCATCACAGTATTTGAAACATAGTGCGACACTGAAGTACTAACCTCAGAGATCATTGTATCAGGGAGCTCTCATACAGATGTAAGAACTCGTGGTCAAGGCTGTCCCTTTTGCAGTTGCTGGCAATTAAAAAAAAGTTACATAACAATCTAAAACAATGCACATCTTCAATTTTTAGCAAATCAAAGGTGGTATGTTTAATATATTTTTGTTTCATTTATTTTTGCTTATTTTCAAAACAATGGTTTCAAAAACATGCTTCCAATAATTTAGTAGGTTTCTTTTCCTATCTGAAAAGCTTTGTTTCAAAGTGTTTCAAATACAAAATTTCAGAAATAAAAGACTACTTATTTTGAACAGAAAACTTTACCTATACTATATTTATGAAATTTTTTCTTTCACAGTTTTTGTGAGCACAGTTCTGACCAAGTTATTTTTTCAGCTGTTTCATTTTCACTTACTGCTTTCTGTAGATGCACAGTATCAAAATGTCAATATTTAGGTCCAAAAACCATACAGGAGTGCCAAGATGAAAGGATTCCACTCTACAAGTTGACAAGTCACTTGCCTCTCCCAAATTTTTATTTAATGAGGCAAGTATTTGCTCTCTTGCATTACACAGAGAGTTTGAATAGGCGCTTTGGATCTGCAGAGCCAGACTGAGAAGTGGAAACCTGTCAGAGAAATTAGATAAAACCATAGGATAGAATCATAGAAACATTTACATTGGAAAAGACCCTTAGGATCATCAAGTCCAACTGTTAACTAGTACTGTGATGCCTTTGGCAGATTTCAAAATCTCTGCTCCAAGAGAAAGCATACAATGAAGGAAAAATTTTGAAAGACAGCAAGAGTGAAGTTCCTGTGTGTCACTTATGCATATAAAGAAACTGCTTCATTCACACCATGCCTTGTTGAATTTCTAATACTGCAATTAAACAGCTAATGGCATAACTCTATCTGTAACTGTAACCTCACAACAAAAATGAAATGTAATTATGCTCATTGTTACCACATGCCTTTTACTTTCTTGGGCAAGACTATCTAGTACAAAGAGATTTATTAGTTTCAACTAGCTGCTGCTTCTCTCCATAGCTACCAGCATTTAGCTGACTGGTAACACAGTTTCATCTTCAACTTCATTCCTCCAACAGACGCTGGAGTGAAAAATCCTGCTACTTTTGCTCTAACTGACATGACCCCTACCTCCAGACTAGATATCTAAAAATGTTTTGTCCTCCTGTGTCAATGAAGAGATGCTCTATTACAGTGCAGGCTCTGTAAATGTTACTCAGCAAAACCAAGATGGTAGATAGCTTTATTTAGGTAGGATTTTTAAAATAATTAATTGGTTTTGGAGCACCAACACCACTGACTTTCATTGGGATTTAGACAAAAAGGAATACTGGGGGGAATTCCACTTCGACTGTTTTATTTTTTTCTGCTATGCTACAGAGTAATTTTGAATCTTTTGGGGGGATGGGGGAGAAATGTGAAGAAAATATGAGAAAAGTCAAGAAAAACAAACTAACAAACAAGAACAAAAGTCCCAGGAGACTTTTAAAGAAAGCAAGCTGCTTTGGGAATAGCTGTTCTGAACACTTACTTATTTGAAAGTTTTTTAATACCACATTCAAAAGTTACCATTTAAATGTCTCCTTCCAGTTCTAAGAGAACAAAAGCCTGCATCACAATACCCACCAAAATAAGTCTGCCAGAGATGGCAGGGATTGCATGAGTTGCAGACATTTTTCCTTCCTGGCAAGGTGGCTGCACAATTCCAAGAGCGTGTGCAGACGGCATTTCTTCCAGCGTCTGCCCCCTTGCTGGAAGAAAACCCCTAATGCTCTACCCATGCTGATTCTCCTTGATAGTGCCCCAGTGATGCCTTGCAACTGCTGAAAGATCTCCAGGGAAGATGCTCAGATCTGTGAAGTATGTCATCATGCCTCCTTCAGTTTGTTATCTGTTTTCTGGAAAGTGTCAGGCCCTGATCTACTTTATGAATCAATTAAAAAAAAATCAAAACCACTACACCATAAAAAAAAAAAACACACACCAAAAAACCAACCAAGCAAAACACAACTAAAAAAAACTGCAACAAAAAAACTTACAAATTAATCCTACTACCATCACTTGTCTATGTTATGTGAGGTTTTGAGGCATTTTGCAAGTTACTGTTATATTATCATATGGATGGCCTTGGCTGAGAAAAAACAACCACACCTCTGGCTTAATTCCTTTGTTAAAAAGGAAAAGATATTTATGCCCAAATTTTTTGTTGTCAGGAGCTCAGGCAAACACCCACATTATGGATTTTAAGAGAACACTATTTAAACATGGAATAAATTACTCTAAGCCACAATGTATGCACACCCCTTCCTAGATCCTGGAATGTCCTTTGTAATCCGCAGGTTTAAGTCCTCTCTTCCCCATTCACACTTTCATTAATCGAGTCTACTTGTGGCATACAGATGTGAGAAAACTTTTGTAAGTGTGAGGGCCACATGACTCATTTCCATGTTTTACACTTTAGACATCCAGCAGTCTGACACTGTGCTGATGCTGCTGAACGTGTACTTTTGCAGTTATTCAAAACAGCCTGCTCTGAGATACAGCAGAATTTGTCCATCTTTCCCTCCACATGTGGGAAAGGGATACAGATGCCGTTCCTACAAAGCTACAGGTCATATGAAATCTAACCCTAGAAGGCAAAGAGAATCCAAGCAAAGAAATCTTGTGTCCACTTGGATGTCCAAAACAACAAAGTTTCAATGTGAGATTCAGCAACTGATCAAAAGAATTGTTTTGTTGCTGTTTGTTTTGAAGGGTAACATTGCTGATATACAGAGACTACAGTCCAGTGACATGCAACTTCATCCAATATTTTGTGAAGAGAAATCTAAATGCTGGCTCTCAGTTCAATCAGTAGCTAACAATAAGTTCCTTCTTTTCTATCTAACAAGATCCTTCCCTTCGTCCTTCCCCAGCTGCAAGAAGACAGTGGCTAGGATGTGGGTGTTTTATTTCACTCTGTAACAAGTCTAAAAGAGTGCAATTGCTGTGCTCTTAGATATTTAGATTATTAAATCTGTCAAGATTTTTAAATTCCCAGGGGATGTTTTTTTGATATTACTATTTTTTGTACAAGGCAAAGAACAAAGAAGATTTCATCTAGCTTAAGGAGTATAGGCACTTCTGTAAAACAAAAAAAAACCAAACATAAATCTAACCTTTGCCACTGGCACGTGTTTGTACTGAGGATGCAGCTATTGTGGAAGTTGATGAAATCAGCAACAGCTGCATCCTCTGCCCACTGAGGGCTTAGAATTTGACACTTGTGACAGACAGCCAGTGAGCAAAATAATGGAATGAAAGGGTTACACCACCCTATGGCGTTTACTTGACCAGCTGCTGTTCCCATGTAAACAAACAGTGGTGAGGGCAGCAAGCCATGAACTGTGCCACTTCCTTCCACCAGAGACCTTGGAAAGGAGTTCTACTAATGGTAACAGGAGGGAGCACTGCTAGAATATGGCTGGGAACAAGTCTGACATCCCGCTGAGTTCTTTCCATGTGCTATTTCCTTCATATTCACTTCTAGAGAGAAGAAAAATCTATAGCACCCATACAAAAATCAGAATCTGATTTTAACACATAATTATTGGCCCTAAGTGCTAAATCAACACCACTAAATACAATTCCATTTTTATCATGCAAGAGATACTCTTTCAGACATTTTTTTTAAGAAACACTTTTTTGCCTTAAGTTCTTGTGTTTGGTCTGTAGCCAGAGGAAATTATTTTGGGAAAGTGTAAGGCCACTTGGACAAGAGATCCATGGGAAAGTGGACATAAAAAAAAAGAGGGGGAGTGTTGTCACTTGTCACTTCAGAAAAAAGATTGCTTTCCCTCACTCTTTTCTTGCTTACAAGCATATCTTCAAAACCTGGGTTAGAAGACAACTCTAAAGATTACCTTTTTTATTATGTAAGAATGCACAGGATTCTCTCTCATAAGAAAAAGCACAACTTTTGGAGATGATCACCAAACAACCCAGACTATGACTTCTCCATCATGGAGTGTTTAGTATCTACCTACCATGCCACTCCTGTATATATAATTTGGAATTAACATCGCAGATATTTTCACTCACAGATGGTTTATTATGCATGGTAACAGCCCATATTAATATCCAGCTATCAAGACAACAGAAACTTCCCAGAGAAAGGCCTCTTCCACACCCACCACTGTATTACAATTCTATCACACAAGACAAAGAAATTTCAGTTTGTTCAACCCATTTCACAGAAAGGGGGCAAAAGGAATCACATGTCTGAAAAGTATTTTCATGTCCTCAGACTAACCACACATGTCTTCTATCACCTGTCTACTCCTAGAATATGTAGCACAGAGTTTCAGCTACAGCCAATACAGTGTAATTCAAATTTACCTTGACTGTGCCAGATATCAACTTTCAAGAACCATCTGAAGATTTAAGTGCCACACAGTTCTCTCCAGGTTTTTATAAACACTGTGCCTGAAATATCTTCCTTTATGGCCTATTTTAGACCAACAAGGGAAAGAATGCAGAGTATTTCTATTTCTTACCCAGAACACACAGAGTGCCTAGTTAGTCCTTCTGCAAGAAGGGTCAGCTTGATGCCTTCACTTGGTGGCATCTGTGGCATTCACACACAAGGAAAAAGTTGTCTTTTCCTTCTAATCATTTACAACCATCTGTTTTGTTGGGGCTAGAAAATTGCAGCTCAGTGTAGAAAAGGGCAGCAGGCTCTCAGGGATTTAAATAGACATGGAATCTCTGACATGGAAGGGATTTCAGTGCAGGCAAGGAAGGATGAAGGTACAAGACAGATCTAGGCATATGAGCATCTTATTCTTTCTACTGTTTTCCTAGCACATGTGAAAAGGATAAAACAAATAACATTTCCAAGTCCCCTGAGGTGAATCCCAGTGACAGACCTACCTCCTCCCACAGTGAGGGATCTCACAGGTGCCCAAGTGGACAAGCCAATACAGCCGGGAAAGGTTCCCCTGTTATCCCCCAGCAACAGGGACACATAGTTCTGTCCAGAGCAAGGCCCACTGAGAAGCCAGGGTACAATGTAAAACACTATTTATTTTGTAACTATGACACAATATTACATCATCCCCCTTACTAACAATCTTATATTGCCCTAAAATATAATTTTCCTACATGCTCAGTTCTGTGGTTCAGACTCAGCAGTGAATATTCATATCTAGGTGTACCTGCACTGCAGCTATGATAGGAGCTCTGCAAATAATCCCAATGTACACAAGTTCAAGTATTTTTCTCTTTTCTACATACTCACTGGTTTAACTATATATTCAGTGACATTTTCACTATTGGAATGATTCCATAAACACATTTTTTAGGATTCTTGCCAGGGCTTTTCCTATGCTAAGTGCTTGCATGTGTATATTTTTGTGTATGCTAGTTTTTTATACTAAATTTTTCAGTGTACTATTTTTTCTGACTGCCTGATGGTCAGGAGTGGCAGTCCTACACCGAGGTCTTTTTTCTGTGAGGCTTTCCAGTAACACAAAAAATTATATCCAGATGAATTAATTGACTCTGTGTTTGTTAAGTCAGCTTCCCCCCTATGTCAATCAGGCCTCTATACACATCACTTTCAAAAAGAAACTCCAGGTGTAAGTCAGAGTACATGCCACAGGCCACTTCACAAGCATTTGATTATGTGATGCAGGTATCCTGCACTTTGGCTCACAGACCAGTATATTTCACCCAGAAAGCAGTGGATATTGGGTGAGGGCCATAGATTATTATCTGGGAAAAATGACAGCCAAGAAGGGTTATAGTAGTGGCTCATAAAATCATGACTGTTACAGGGAAATTATGATAGCTCTTCATTGTCTCTCCCACACAAGAATTATAGAGCAAAGTTGTTGCTCAAATTCAAATTCTTTGGGTGGCTCTGGCAGCAATAAGAAAAGTTAAAAGCATTTGAGAAAACCATAATCTGTTTCAGAAATACATGTACAATATGCTAGAAGCTCTCTGGAGAAAACTGATAAGGTTCTGCCCAGTCACTATATAGAAATGGTTCCTTACAGCTTTTCTTTCACTTAAGGGAGTCAGACTCCAAGCAACAGGTAATATTACAGAATTAGACTCAAGTCCTCAATAGGTGCAAACAGAACTTGACTTGAGAGAAAGAGCTTAAAAATGGCTAATCAGGTAGGAAGACTGTGCACATCATGAAAAAATATATGAGGAAGCTAGGAGCACAAGCTGCAAGAAGATAGCTGTATTGCAGTAGCTGTATTTGAGATCGGTTGCAAACAAGAATGGCAAAATGAGTCTCATTGTCTAATTTATGTCTTGCAAGTATTTACACAAAAATAATTAAATTTAGATAAGCAAGCACTGAGTCCACAAAAAAAAAAAATTAAAAAAAAGAAAAAAAAAAAAAAGAAAAAAAAAAAAAAAAAGCCAGCAAGCCCCTCCCCAATCCTAGCTGTTTGCTCATGGACAAACTGAGCAGGTAGTTCAGTATTGGAGCCTTCCACAGCAGTTAAAGCCCTGTTGTACACCTGGATATGTACAATAAGATCTGGCCCATGTCTCCATAGTTCTATATAGAAATTTTTCCCCCTCTTTTCACTCATTTAACCACTATTTCAGACATTTTAGGAAATTATTTCAGATTTTACTCCACAGAGTGCAATAGCAAATGCAACATTTTGTTTGTGTTCTTAGGTAGCACAAGGTATCTTTTGTGATGTGTGCAAGAGAGAAAATGAGAGCAGCAAAATGATGGGGAAGGAGACAAGGAGGGAGGAAGTTAGAAAAGAAAGAAAAAAAACCCTCCACACAGATGGACAAACCATTGGAATTACCAGCCTTTTGCCTAATATACATTCAGTTCTCTCTTAACTACAGAGTCTGGACTTAGCATTGCTTCAATTTCTATATGATAGTTTATTCCTCATTTTCCTCTTTGGATTTTATGTGAAGACTTCTTTCTCTCTGGGAGGAATCATTAAGGAAATAGCTGTCCTTCTTTTAAACTATCCAGAAATGTGATCTGCAGTTACAGTCTCCATCACATGGGGAATAAGAATCTAGATTTAGACTTTGCTCATTGGTGTCCTAAAAAGCCAACAGAAAGCAATGTTCTCTCTTCGGTCTCCTTTCTCCCCTTTGCAGAGGCACCTTCTGGATGCTATGGAATAGGCTCGCTGTCCCAGACCCTGAGATGTGACCCCCGCTGTATGGCCTGCATGTTTTTCTCAGACCATAGGGATCCTTCTGAGCCCCTGCAGCAAAGAACAACCCCCCTGCAACACATGCAGCCGAAATGTCTCTTCTCAATAATTCTTTAACTGTACTTACACTGATTTTAATTTACTACCCCTTTTCCTGTGAGTACATATCACCTCTCCCTAATAAAATGTTAAAGCATCAGTTTTAAGTGAATAAAAAATTGAATTGCAGATACAACTGAAAGTTCAATTATATTTACAAACAATGCAAGTTTGAACAGGGGATGAGATGGATTCTCCAAAGAAATGTCTAAATTTATGGCATAAATGAAGATGCAACAAGTTTCAGTTTTTAAAAAATGTTTCCTTCACCAATGTTTGATTTGCAACAGTCAAACCATGAGACAGTTCAATTTTAAAAAATGTCTAAATTATATTGTTCTGCTAAGAGATGTCCACAAGCAGTCACACACATGCACACAGTAACTCTGAACTGCAGCAGTTTATCATTTGCTTTATTCTAAAAATTAAGAGAGTATTGGATCATGATTCAGAAAAAAATAGAGGGTTCTGTAAAAACTTTTTATAATAGTTTACTATCTTCTGATACTGGCCCTGATTTGCCATTTTACACCTGCATACCTCAAAATTAGGATATAATATGAAAAGCCTGGTTTTGCAGTACCCTTCTCATCTACTGGGAGTCTGCACATTAACTAAGACCCAGGACTTGCACAACAAGCCTGCTTTCTTCTCTTGCTAAAAGTAGCAATGTGCCATCAGTAGAATCAAACATTATCTAGAAGGTTAATAAGTTTCTCTCCTAACATCTATTTTCTTAACTTACTAGGATAGTAATCTGATTTTTTTGACGGGTGAAGTCACTTCAGGAAGAAGAGGGAAACTGAAAGGTAGGGGAAAATGTCACTTAGAAATTGTAACCTTTTTTTTCTTCTTAGTATTATGAGATTTATCTGACTTCTATGATTCTGAAAGATAATGTGAAGTGGGTCAGTGTTTCTGTAATATTTTAAAATATAATTTAGAAAAGACCTTTGGCACATATTTTCTTTTTCCAAGAAACACATTATTCTTTATTAACAGCTCTACCAACAAAGGGCATAAACTGGAAACAATGGGCAACTGGAAACACACAGAAACATACAGAAGAAGATGGACATGGGAGAAACAACCACACTTTCAAAAATTATGTCCATGTGAGAGGAAGTAACATGCAACATGAGGACTGAATACATGGGAAAACCTGGAAATATTAATGCTGAATGATTTACAAGGAAAAAATATATACTGAATGTGGCTGGACAGTTCATAGGAATAACTTCGGTCCTTTTAGTTCAGAATTGATTCTGAATTGATTTGAATGCTGAACAGATCAGCATTCAAAATTATTTAGGTAACTTTTTAATGCATATTCCACTTTATAGACTGCACACAAAATTTTCATAATCACAATGGCCCTAAGTACATACTACTCAAAGCATGCAATGTCATTTAGTGTTTGATACTGACTCTCACACTGTATAACTCCCAGTGCAACATAGAACTCTCTAAAGTTGACTGTACAGATGTTCCAACAGAACCAGACTAGTTGAGATCCTTCTGCAAATAAAGAATTTATATGATAGCAAACTCTGCTTTTTGTTAATCCAAACTTTGACCTTTTGCTCATTTGCCTCTTCTTTGTAATGTGCTTCTACGTACTTCTGAAGGCTTTTAGTGTCCCCCCCTAAACATTCTCTTTCAACCAAACTACCCAAGCTCTTCTACATTTCTCATAGGTAAGAAGTCACAAACCACTGTGATCATTTTCTGCTGTATTCTGAACCCTCTGCCTCTGTATAATCATATGTTTAGAAGCTGGGTGCCTGAAAGTGGGCCCTTATCAGCTCTGTGGAGAGCGTGAATAGTTTCTTATGCAGAAAGACACCTTTTTGCAGAAACAGTCATGTTTTAAAATTACTGTGTGTTATGTGAACAAACAAATGCAAAAAGAGAGAAGGTGGCATCTCAAACATTCAGATGGTAAAAGCCAGAACTGGTCTTTTTTAGTTTAAATAAATTAATTTTCTGTGTCTGGATATCCATAATCTATGTTTTTATTTTGGTCAACCTGTGTTAAGCACCAACTGAATGACAATGAATAACCAATCAACAGGAACACACTGAACCCATTTAACTGCTGCACATGTATCAGTCCATACAAGTTTCATTGGAAGTTGCTGAGCAAAAATCCAAATACTCCACCTAAAAAATAGCAGGGTGTTTAATACTTGGGGAACTAAATTAAGAGCTATAAGCCACTTCTCTAATGACTCACTATTAAGTCTTTTTACATCAACCCAGTATAGCACAGCTACACATATACATGCACACATACGAAAACACACTCCCCCAATCCTAAATCAAATAATTACATGGAAACAAAACTCAAAACTTATGTTCATTCTTATTAAAAGGTCAAAGATTTTTTCCTCATATATAGTATAATTTATTCTCAATTGTCTTAGGAAAGTGGAAAATATTGTGACATGAATTGCAATTTGGGAGCATTAAGAAAGTTAAATGTTTATATTCAGTAAACACCCTTGATCCCTCTTCTGTAGCCAGTGTGCACAGGGCGTATATTTTAAAACAACAGATTTAAATATAACTGCATTCCCATTTAACTTACTAGCCAATCTACAGACTGCAACAGGTTCCCAACTTTCATTTTTAAGTAAATAAATTAATACCTATGTTGGAAGTTCCCCCACCAGACAGTCACACTTGGAATACACTATTTCCTTTCCTAAAGATCCTAAGTTCAGTCAAACAAGGGAAAAAAAAATCTCTTGAGGACTGTCCTAGGGTGACGTTATGATGCTTGTATCCCCAGTCGTCTGTTCTGTTGGATATGTTCTGTGCCTTCAAGACTGGCTCTGAAAAGCAAAGTTTTGTTTTGTTATCAGCCTGCTCACTCCCCCACTTTCCCTCTGTGCCGGCGGGACACAGAGACGGGGCAGTACAGCTTTTGCTTTTTGCTCTTGCTTTCACTTTGCTCTTGCTCCTGCTTTGCTTTTTGCTTGTTAGTTAGTTTAGCTAGGCAGTCCGAATTTTCCCTGGACTGGTTTTTTTCCCTTTTCTTGGAACCACTCGAACCTGCTCTGGACTGAGACCTGGGAAACACCAAAAGTTTGCACGTTGCGGCCTGCAGCAGCCATTCCCAGCTCTGGAGGGACCGATAAAAGAGCGGCCACTCCCAGGAGAGACTTTCTGAATTTGTAATCTCTTCAGAACGGTGAAAGAGTCTTGTCATCTGGTATTGTTTATTTTGTGTGCCGGGGCGTGCTGTACCTGTTACATAAACAAGTTCTTTCCACTCCTCTCTGAGGAATCCTTCCCGAACTGACTGGGGGGGAGGGGCTGTGTGGGTGGGCTTTCTGGAGGGGCCCCCTTTGGAGGTTTTCTCCCAAATTTGCGTTAAACCAGGACAAGGACCCTCCTATTTTCCCTTCTCATAAGTCTGGAAAAATATACTGAAGGAAAATGAGCTCAGAATTGTACATGAGACCTTTTTTGATTGACAATGAATATTACATGGGTATGTTAATGTTAGGGGTTTTTGGCAGAATTTCTACAGAACCTAAATGTTATACAGAATTTCTTCCTGAAACAGCTTTATTTGAGGGAAAATGTTGGAAATGCTCAGTGCCTTTCCAAAATTTGCCCTTTTAGTAGTTTTTAGAGGGTTGGGTTTGGTTTTTTTTAATGTAAGAGATCCATAAATTTGTTAGCAAAGGTTACCACAATTTTAGCAACTTCAGCAATGGGAGTATGACCCATTGTAGGAATCCCATTGACAAAAATAACCCCCAACAAAAAAGAGCAACAAGTGCCATCTAATAGGAAAATAAATTAATAAGACTTTTCTGAAGTATAGCCATATTTGAATCCTCAAGTTGTAATTTTGGAAAGTTGTCAACTCCTAAAAAAAGTTACAAAAAATATAGCAGGATCGGCAAATTTCTGGAGTGTTATCTGACATGCGCTCTGTCTTGTTTCCTCCTGTGGATTATTCCACACTCAGAAACTTTGATCAAGTTCACCTCTTCACTAGCTCTCATGAACTTCACCCTGAAATTTGGTGCTCCAGAATCATAAAGTTGGCCTACAGAGACACAGTTTGGAAATGCCTGATGGAAACTGGTCCTCACAAACTGAATACCATGAAAAAATAAATGAAATCACTTTTTGCTGTTACCACACTGTGGCATTTGCTATTATTGTACAACTTCACCACCAACAATATAGAGGGAAGAAAAAAATAAAATGTTTTTTGCTAGGCAGAGGAAGTGAGTTTGAAGGTAAGAATCAGAGTAGATTGTAAGACAAAAAGTGGTAAAAAACTTTAAAACAGTCTTAGGCAAATGGACAAATCTAGATTTCATGAAAAAGAGTGCATTACACAGCCTTCAAGCTATCTGCAACTTCATCCCAGTTTGATTTGTTTACCATAATTAAAGAAATACTAAAAAATTTAATTTGTTTTAGGCAACATGACTGGGATTTCAAAATACAAAGAAGTGCACCCTCAGTCAGTTCACAGACAACAAGTTGGTGAGTGTTGATCTACTGGAGGATAAGAATGCTCTGCAGAGGGGTTTGGACAGGTTGGATTGATGGCTGAGGGCAGTTGCATGGGGTTCAATAAGGTCCACTGAGTGCCAGGTCCTGCACTGGGGTCACAACAACCCCAGGCAGCACCGCAGGGTGAGGGAAGAGTGGCTGGAAAGCTGCCTGGCAGAAAAGGACCTGTGGGTGCTGGTGACAGCAGCTGAACATGAGCCAGCAGTGTGTCCAGGTGGCCATGAAGGCCAGTGGATCCTGACCTGTACCAGCAATAGTGTGGCCAGCAGGACCAGGGCAGGGATTGTGCCTCTGTACTCAGCACTGGTGAGGCTGCGTTGAGTCCTGTGTCCAGTTCCAGGTCCCTAAATTTAGGAAAGAAATCGAGGTGCTGAAGCCTGTCCAGAGAAGGGCAATGAAACTAAAGAAGGGTCTGGAGCACAAGTCCTATGAGGAGTGGCTGAGGGAGCTGGGGGTGTTTAGCCTGCAGAAAAGGAGGCTCAGGTGGGCACCTTATTACCCTCTACAACTGCCTGAAAACAGGGTGTAGTGAGGTAGGGGTCAGTTTCTTCCCTCAGATAACTAGCGATGGGATAAAAGGAAATGGATGTAAATGTGTTTAGACTGGTTATTAGGAAAAAAAAATCCTCATGGAAAGGATTGGAAAGCCCTGGAATGGGCTGTCCAGGGAAAAGGCTGAGGTGCCATCCCTGGAGGTATTTAAAAGATGTATAGATGTGGCACCTGGGCACACGGTTTTGTGGTGGGCTTGACAGTGCTGGGGTAATGGTTGGACTTGATGATCTTAGAGGTCTTTTCAAACGGAAGCCATTCTGTGATTCTGTATTCTTCTAGCAGTGCACCTTACCCTCTGAGATGTCAACAGAAGAAGAGTTCAGTACATGTTGTGATTTTCTTTCTTCCATAATACTAAGCAAACAAATTAATATGAAAATGTTCTTAAAGAAAGATTATGGAGAAAACCAGCTGATAGTTCCAAATCATTAACAAAGTACATATAACAATGCCCTCCTCATTCAAAACTACTCATCATAACAGCATGAGAAAGAATGCAGTCATGGTATCTCCTCCAACACCAGAAAAGTAGAAAGAATCCTCCTCTGACTTCTGCTGGCTATCCAAACCAATAAGTGAACAAGGACTTACCCCCAGAGTTTCTCTGGAATGTATATCTGATTAGACAACATTTTATCATGCAAACCTATGATAAACCATGGCACAGACATAGGGGTGCAGCACATTTGACAGCATTTTACACCAAATTTCTCTTCCCTGAGTGGCTCTTTGTTCAGAGCTGCCTCAGTTTTGTTGCATGCTAAGAATATGCAGAGTTGTCAAGCAGCAGCTGACTTGCCAAACAAACTACTTCCTTCTATACTCAACTGTGTACACCCACTTCATTTCTGAACATCTCTGGGAGGAATTACTCTAGAATTGTTGCTGGGAAGCCTAATGGAGTTATAGAGAACTGACTCCATCGGTTTAGAAAATCAGAACAAAACACAAAAAAACCCACCCAAAAATATGCAAATAGAAAGCTTCTTCAATTCACATAAACTTCATCTGATGTCTGTGGGACAAAACGATTTTGGCTTAGAGCTTATTCAAAAGTTAACAGTAACATAAAAACATTGAAATGTTTGAGAAAAAGTAACACTTGTTCACTCCATCCAGTCCAACATAAATAGAAATAAATGCTTTAAGATATGAAGGGCCTTTGCATTTGGATGGAGTAGAAAGGCTTTCACATAACATGGTATGCTGAGAATTAAAGCTTCAGTAGTTCAGCCTGCCTTTTCTTGTTGCAAGTGCATGAATGACAGATGCTGGAAGAGTTCCTGTTCTTTTATAAAATAAACAACCTTGAACAGAGCACTCACAGAAATAAAACAATGTCAAGTTCTCTATACTTTTAAAAGTTTGTAACACTGAGTTCAGACACAGAGATGGGATTATAAGCAGTTTGATAAAGAGTCTAAAAGTATTCTAGTGCAAAAGAGCCACATTGTTAGAATAGCATAAATCTACATATCTCCCAGAGGAGAATGTAGGGTCTGTACTAGACACATTACTCTCCTTCTCTGGCAGTGGAAGCACACTGTTATTAAAAAGATAATTATGGATGCCTCACCTCCCTGACATTAATATAACTGGCCTGCATTAGGAGAAAAATTCTGTGAAAGAACATGAAATGTTCTTTCCTTTTACCAATATTCCTCCTAATATGTTGGCCAAAGGGAGATTGGAGATGAAGAATACTGGAAAATCCTTTCTGTAGGTTGGTTTCTAGGTTGCCACTGAAGTCTCTCAAAGAGACAAACACAAGTGAAAAATAAGCTTACTAGTATCATCTTAAAAGCAAAAGGTCTAAGTAAGTGGTGAAGTTACTCTCCTGTTGCAAAAGGTCTAAGTTAAGTAAGTGGTGAAGTTACTCTCCTGTCATTGGTCTAGCATTACTGAATGCATTAATGAAGGCTACTTAAAGCTTTGGATAGATTAAATTAAAATAGTAATCACTGATCTAACTCCTCCACCTATATGAGAAGGATAAGAATGTATCCATTATGTAAAATGAAACAAGTTTATAAAATCAAAGAAATTGTTATGAACTTAAAGAGTTGTCTGAATTTCTAGAGTTTGGAAAAGGCCTTTGTCCAGAATATAATACATAGAAATGACCATTTTCTATTCAATGTTTCAAGATAATATTTTGAATGGTCACTAGAAAAGAGGGTTTCTTTCCAGATGAAATGCCATGGCAAAAAAAGAGACCAAAGTATTAATTTGGGAACGCATGCAGAAATGCTGATGTGTCATTAAGCATTTCTTTTTTATTCCTTCTCTCCTCCTGGTGAACATGGTGGCAAGCAAATTTCTTACTCAATAATAAAACTCAAACAACTTGAAAAGTCTGAAGAGTGCTGAAATTTACTTATGTGTTTTATGTGCTCACTAACAATGTCAGAAAAACTTTTCATCCACACCAGAACTTTTGCTGTAGCTGCTGCCCAGTAGCAATGATTTCAAGGATCAGACACAAGCTGGGCAGAAAACTCATGTCTTCTTCATCATATTGCTTGGATGAACTCAGAGGATTTTTTCCCATAATTGACTGCTCTTTTAGAAACTCACTAAAGTACTTTGTTCTTAAAAAAATAGGAGGGTGGGGGAGGGCAGGAAGAAAACTAAAATAGGGGAAAAAAACCCTGCAGTGCTCCTTCATTTCCATGAACTTAGCCAGCCCATGGTTCTTGGGAATAGGCTAACATTGTTTAATGTCTATACTAAAAGAGAGCAATGGAAACACTGAACCAAAATCAGTAACTTGCAACTTAGCTTACTGCAACTTAATATATAATAAAAATAATGGGACTGATGTAAGGTCTTCAAATGGCATTGAGCTGACAGGCTCTTTGCTAAACACTCCATAGGCCATGCTCTGATCTATTACAGCAAAGTAAGAAGATTGAAATAGGATGAAGGATTGAAATAGGATGAAGAATTGAAAAGCAACTGTACCAAAATCTGTGAGCACTGCCAACCATGTCTCTGCTCAAGCTCCTATTTTTCCACAGTACAACTGAGAGCAGAAGCTGCCCTGCTTCCTTCATACCACATTCTCAGGAGTCAGAGTAAAAAAAATACTGTGTGTCCCCCAGCACTAAAATTTTAGGCAATTTGAAGAATATGAGGGATGTTGCTACAAGACCTATTTTTGCCAGCAGTAAATATGCAATAGAACTATGTTTTCCCCAGTCCTAAAAAAAAATTGTAATGATGTTTGGAATCAAATTCCTATTGGGGATTTTATCATAATATTAGGCAGTTTTATCATAATATTAGGCATTAATGAAGATGAAAAATTTATTTCCGCCTTTATACAGCCTTTTTTTTGTGCTGAAGGGACAATAATTCATAAATGATGTAACCAGGATATCCAATTAGTCTATTATTTCAAAAACTATTGATTGTGTAGTTAGGAAGTGAGCAATATCTGTGAGATAAGGCATAAGACCCAAGCAGTAGAGATGGATTAGAAAACATGAACATTTTTATTCAGGTTCTGTTTCATTCCCTTTTTAACTTCAGTGTCACTGGGCCAAGTATTTCCTTTGATCATAAATTTATTTTCCCAAGTATATTATCTTTCATTTGAAACAGAGCACAAATTATCTTTCTAAAATAATTTTTTTAAACCCTACACAATCTTTTGGCAGAAAGTTTTCAAAGAATATACATAGCTTACAGACAAAATGTGTGCCATTCGGCTTCATTAAATAAAATTTCAGGAAGCTTATATAAAATATTAAAAATACACACACAGAACGCATAGTACTGCCACCAAGCACATTTTGGTGGAACGGAACACAAGTTTTATTTAATCCTCAATCATGTGTTAAAAGGTTATGACTTCCATGTTTTATCTTGGTTACTTCTCAGAAATGGACAAACACTAGGTTTGAATACAGGGACAATTTATCAGATTTGATCATCATCTAGGCCAATGTCCCAATCTCTAAAATATCGATGAACTGACACCCATCTAATCTGAACTCCTGTACAATATCACCTGAGTGGAAACTCAGTATTTTTGTACAATTACATAGCAATACAGCATCATTAGGAATATTAGAAGATCTTTAATAGAATCAATTCCTGCTTGAAGAAGGGTCAGCCATGAAGTCAGAACAAGTTTCTCAATGTTTATCCACTTGGCTCTTGAAAGCCTCCAAGGATGAAGCTTGCATAGCACCACCAAAAACCAGTTCTAGTGCCTGATTGCTTTTGAAGGGTGTTATCATTATATTGCAAGTTCCATATTGTTGTCTCCTTATTGCAAGAGTTTCATACCTCCTTGATGTTTCTTGTAGGCAGCTCCTCCAAGAACTAAGTCTCCCTTCTCATAGCAGCCAACCAACTCCAGTTCCCCCTCAACCAGCCAATCCACTCTTTTATAACACTCTTCTTCTTATTGGCTACAACTGGGGCCTGTTAAAGTCAGGCCTGCTCCTAATCTTTAATAATTAGCCCAGCTGCAACTTCTTGGGGATAAGATTACTTTCTAGCCAATCCACTCTTTTATAACCCTCTTCTTCTTATTGGCTACAGCTGTGGCCTGTTAAAGTCAGGCCTGCTCCTAATCTTTAATAATTAGCCCAGCTGCAACTTCTTGGGGATAAGATTACTTTCTATAATACCTTTATTTTCTTAGATTCTAACTCCCTACAGAAGGGAAGAAGCTTCTCCTTATATCCAGACACAACGTCCTTTTTTTCAACTTAGGCCTGCTGTCAGTTGTCCTTCCATCACCATGGACTCTGTCTCCACCTTCTTAATAACCTCCCCTTAGGTACTGGAGGCAGCTGTTTGACAAACCCCAAACCTGACTGTTGGGGCCAGGCTGGACAAGCCCCACTCCTGCAGCCTGACCTCCAAGGGCAGGGGCAGCAGCCCCAGATAGAAGTGGCCCCCACTTACCCTGATGCATTTCACTGGCATCTTTCTTGCACCAGGAGACTCGACACTGGACATGATCTTCTAAATATGGCCTAGTAAGTGCTGAGTAGAGGGAGATAATCACTTTCCCAAGCTACTGGCTCTACTTTGTATGATTACAGTCCAAGATAATGTCCTTATTTGCTGCCACGAACTACTACTGGCTCACATTCAGTTTGCTGTCTAGCAAGACTCTCCCAGTTTTAGCAGAATTCCTTCCCCAGTCAGTGTGCTCACAGATTTTATATTTTCAACTGTGCTAATCCTGTATGCTCACCTTCGAGAAAAACTGTCAATCTTTAAGTTAACACTGCAAAGACTTGCTCCATTAAAAAAATGGATTATCTTTTTTTTTTCCATTTTAGTATGGCAAGCATCAACATCAGCTAGAGAATCTCAGGGGAAATTCCAGAGCTGACACACAGATAAAGGAATTCAGTAAATATAGGAGATAAATTATGCATTTGTAGACTGGATTGACTGAATTGATACTAACAGCTTTGGACTGTATTCCCTTTTCACTGGTGGGTGTAACAGAATCAGCACAGTCAAGACATACAAAATGGCATTAGTTAAAGCTACAGTACAGTCTGTTTCAATTCTTTTTCTTTTTTCAATTCAGCCTCTATCAGGTGACGTGCTAAAGAATCAACCTTGTAATGCTGTAGTAAACATTGTTTGAGCTAGACATGTGCTTCCTCCACACGCAGTAAGGCCACCATTGTATGCTCATCTACAATGCAAGATCTGCATTTTCAAAATGTATCCTGATTTTGTATCCTACACGGGATGGCATGCAGTAGTTTTGTAGCCACACCATCCCACTGGCACTAATCTACAGATACAAATGTGAAAGGCAATATCAGACAGATTCTCAGTATCATGCAGAGAAAACTTTGAAAACTTTTCACTCTCTCCCATTACTCTCCCCTCTAAGTTTATGAATCTACTATTAAAAAAAAAAAACCACCAGCCAACAATACTCTATAAAAACTGCAATACTTTCACATCTAATTCTTTAAAAGGCAAACTTGCTGGAAAGACTTTGAATAAAACTTACAATTATGGGAAGCATGACAGAAGACAGAATGTTGCCTGAAACCACAGGTTAATAAAATATACCACTGGTGAAATGGAGATATTGTTGGTGTCTGTGATCCTACAGTCCTACAGTCAAATAAGATGAAAAGAAGAATATATTTACTTGAGGGTTGCATGGGGTAACAGAAATTTACCTGTAGGTTGTTCAGCATATTTTTATATTAACAACCACCAAAACAAAACCCTGAAATGTTTTCCTCTTTCCTGAATCGTGAATTTTTTACATTTATAGCTGAAATTTGGAAGTGTTAACTTTTACCTCACAAGGCTGCTATTGCCTGTGTTATCCCACTTTATGTTAGGAGGCCTCCTTCTCATACTTTTTGTGTTGTGTTTAAAAACAACATTGACATCTTTACCTTGATAGTTAATCTTCTGCCATCACCATGCTATCCAGCTGTCTGGGGACTCCCCTCCTTTGATAATATTGCCAAACAGCAAGTAGCCACCTACCCGAGCTACTCCTGTGATGCTACATAAACAGTCATTTATCTCCAGAGGTTCAACCTCCCAATCTATCCATGGTTATTCTTTCCACTACCAATACTTTAGGTCACATTATTTTAGCTCTGTCACATTCAGGGCAAACTGGGGGTAATCAATTCCTTTATGGAACAAATGTAGGAATTTTGGTTTATCTCCTTTTAAAAGACCTAGAGTGAAATGCATGCCACTTGTGCAGCTATAGTTTTCACCTGTCTCTTAAGGATGATGCTACCTCTGTTAGTGACTGCTCTTTGCCATACACTTTGTATGCCAGAACTAATTTAATTTAATAGAAGACTCTACTACTAAACAAATTGACAGAAGACTCATTGAAAAGAAAATGTGCACCATTCTCAAAAGTGCTATGAACCATCTATCCAAGTTTGAGTACTTCATTAAATTGATTCTGTTACTAGCAGTTCTGTTCTGCACTATGTGTATAGACCTACCCTCAAGTAAAGCAAGTACCTGATACAGATTTTGGAACGGACAGGCTGCCTCAAACAATTCTTTCAAGTTCATAGCAAACCAATCTAGATATTTTGAGGCAAGAATGGAGTAAGCGGGCTAGAGCACTGGAGGGTCTTATTGAAAAAGTAGCTTTATTTTTAAAAGACAGATGGAAACTGCAAGTTTGGACATCACTCCTGGTCATAGGAACATGACAACCTTTCCTGCCATGTGTCCACATTGAATTTACTGTCCAGCCTGGCAGTGTGCCCTGAAATCCAGTTGATTGTATGAGGATCTAATTCAAGTTTCCCACAGATATTTTGGTAAACTTTCATCTATTAAAAGTCTCATTAGGGAAGATAAGTGTTGCAGTGACCAGAAATCCATGGGTCTTGGGACAGGGCAGCCATGGGTGTGTTTACAGATTGGGGAACAAGAGGCTGGCAAGCAGTCCTGTGGAAGGGGACCTGGGGGTCCTGGTCAATGGAAAGTTGAAATCTGAGTTAGCAGTGCCCTGGCAGCCAGGAGGGCCAGCCCTGTCCTGGAGGGCATCAGGCCGAGCATCTCAGCCAGGCAGGGGAGGGGATTGTCCTGATCTGCTCTGAGCTGGGGCAGCTTTGCCTTCAGTGCTGGGGGCAGTTCTGGGTGCCACAATGTAAGAAGGATATGAACCTGTGAGAGAGCTTCCAGGGGAGGTTAATGAAGACAGTGAAGGGCCTTGAGGGGAAGTCATATGAGGAGTGGCTGAGGTCACTTGGTCTGTTCAGCCTGGAGAAGACTGAGGGGAGTTTTCCAACAAATGGATATGCAGGGGAAGGAACCAGTCTCTTCTCTGTGGTGTCCATGGACAGGACTCAAGGGAATGGCCTGAAGTTTTGTCAGGGGCGGTTTAGGTTGGCTATTAGGAACAGGTTCTTCACCCAGAGGGTGGCTGGGCACTGGAACAGGCTCCCCAGAGAGGCAGTCACAGCACCAAGCCTGGCAGAGTTCAGAAAGTGTTGAACAAGGCTCTTGGGCACAGGATGTGATTCTTGTAGTGCCCTATGCAGAGACAGGAGTTGGTATTTGGTGATTCTTGTGAGTCCCTTCCAATCCAGAGAATTAATAATTCTATGAAGTCTCTGCATAATGTTGTAACCTCATCAGATAATCTTCCATATAATTTCATCATGATGGCGCTTTAATAATCATTAATATAGGTCTAATACTTTTTATCCATGTTATATGTTGGTATTTAACAGTTGTAAAGTGCTTTAGGATTCCCCAAAGGAAGGAACTAAAGAAAAACTTTAATTATTCTCTTCTAGAAGTATAAAAAGGTAAGGCTATCCTTGAGTCTGCAGTACTGTGGGACATGTAATCAGTGCATAAGACCCACAGCGCAGGGAGGAGTATTGACTCAGTTCTGAGAACTGAAGTGGTGCTTAGCACCTGAAGCTTATGGTCAGGAGTTTAAAAAACAAACGAAAAATATACCAAGATACAGCTAGTCCTTTACATTCAAACTTTCATTCCCAAGATGATAAAAAACCAGAACTTCACCTCCTGAAGGTATTGAGTTTATAGAAATATCCACTGATTTTAGAAGGGACCTACAAAAAGCTCAGCAATTTTGAGAGAGCAGAGCACTTTAATCATCAAAGTATGAGGGTACCTATTTACACTCTAACTTCTGAAAATCTCAGCCTAGATTTGTCTAAGTACAAAATCATCAGATTATTTAGATGCTAGCTGAGTAGAATTCCACTTCATGCATATCACTTAGTTGCTTGAACCACTACCAAGTGCCATAACTGAACTAACTACATAAGCTTATTGGAGTAAATTGTACCCTTTCTTTCTCTAATCCCATGTTATAATTACTTTGTGTAGTCTTCCTCAAAGCATGCTGTAATCCCTTCACAGCAGAAACTAATTTCTTATTAAGAACTGTAAAAATACTTCAAATGCTGCAGAAATAACAAAATAACATGAATTCTTTTCCCAATTAGTTGCAATAATGTATAAAATGCCCTAGCTAACAGCAAATCAATACCTGTGAGAAATATTAGCAATTAAACCAGTCCTTTTCAGTTTGACAGTTCCAAATCCCAGAGGCTCCATCACCAGGGTTATGCAACTTCTTTTGCCACATAACACCGTCATCCAAGTTGACGGGTGCTTGATTTTTAAGCCTTTTTGTAAAAAGACAAGACTAAATAAAGTTGTATGCAACTCACTTTATTCTGATCAATTCACTCAGTACTGCTTTTTTAAAAAAAATCTTATAACTCCTTAACCAGTGATCAGTTTGGCCCTTTTGCAAAAGAAGTCAGAGATATCATCTCTCATCTCCATAAGCTCTGCTACAAACTCATCTCAACTCTATAACTAAGAACTGATTCATTTTTCTACCTGCGCTTTGTCAGATTTTAAGTCACGATGGACCTCTAGACTTTCCCTTAGTTGCACACTACTGTTCTCCCCTTGCTGTTCTATCTTTCCAGCTTTCTCAACCTATTACATGTTCCAGTATGACACAGGTTTTACTTGTGTATTATGGAAAATAATACAGACTCAGATGCCTCATGCACGAAGATACATAAATAGAGAATTAGTGTATTTTAGATGGGTACAACTGTTTCATCTGCAGGAGCCAGTGTCTGCAATCTGTGCCATCCACTCTTCTGAGTGGAAAGCAATGAATGAGTTAAAATGAACAATGAATGATTTTACACAGAAACCACCAGGAATGCATATTCCTACTGGTTTGTCTTTTTGGCTACATTTGCCTTTTGAGAATACCAGTTGGTAAAATTGTTTAGAACTCAGACACAGCGAACAATAAAACTGCTCTAAACTAAACTGCTACAAAGTCAGTATGTAGATGGAACGCGTTACAGCTGCCTCAAGAAAAAGCTGTGCAGCTCAGCAAAACAGAAACTTAGGAGGGTTCCAGAGCTGAGATGTAGCAGATGTTTGGAATATAAAGGAAGTTCAATCCTTGAGAAAACAGACAACTTCAAAGATCAAGGGGCTGATTCTTCATAGCTATATCTTTTCAGAAAGGGAAACACTGACCTTTCTGATAAAGATTTTGCATTAGTATCTCACTGCCACAAAAATCCTTCCAACAGATTGAGAACTAGTAGTAATGTAACTGCAACTGGAATAATAGAGATTCAGATTTAGAAAAAGAAATACAGTAGAAAGTCTTCAGTTAACTACAGATTTACAGAAAAACAAACAAAAAACCAAACCATAACAAAAAAACCCTCCAACAAATAAATCCAACACTATTTTTCATGTATATGCCATCCAGCTTGCTTTTCCTCCCTCTCTCTGTCCCCAAAGAGCAAAAACCTCTGCAATGCCTCCTGAAGGCTGTCTGCCTGTTATCTTCACTGCCCACCTACCGTAGGGAGCAGCTCCTCCCACCTGCACATAAAAGCCAAGTGCATGCTACCAGCTGCAGATCAGAGCACTTTCTCAGTCCTGTACTGTTTTGAGCCAGTGATCTTCTCTCCTTGGATCTTGTGTACTCAAGGTAAGATTACTGCTACTTCAGGCTTCTGTTCTACCCAGCTATTGTGAGGAAGTCTTAATGTGAACTCGAGCACTGCCTTGCTGGGTGGCGCTG
>NW_005054320.1:1448914-1454112 GCF_000277835.1 Geospiza fortis
TTTTTTTTTTCAGATGTAGTGTCATCTGACATTTAAGTTAGTAACAGTCTGTTGTTTTAGCAGAGCAATAAAAACAGATCTTGCTGGGAAACACTGTGGCTGGGAAAAGGTCTTCTCTCCTTTTCTGATGGACTTTGAAGAGATTAGTATACCCAGACCAATTATAGCGATTTATTATCCCTCTTAATAGTCTCCTTTGCAGTCCAGTCAAGTTATGGGGAAAAAATCACTGTAAAGCTTCCTTAAATTCTGTTTGAGGAAAAAAAAAGTGGTTAGTGTTAATTTAAGGAAGGAACTGGGTTTTATTGCTAATATCATTGACTAGCTGGATTGAGACAATCTTGGGACTGAAGTGCATCTTCACAGGTTTCATTGCCTTTAAAAAAGGTGTGATGGAACTTAAGCCCTCACAGAAGCCCAGTAATAAGACTAATGGAATTCATTATCTTGTACCAAATATACTTAGATATTTTACAAGCAAAGTCCTGTTTCTTGGAACAACAGACCTTGTGTCTCTATGAAACTTTTAGATCAGCTTGTTTATATTTTTCTGCAGTTCTCCTACACGGGCATTTCTAGCATTAGAGGAAGGAATAGTTAAGTGGCTCAAAGACAGCTACTAAACAGTTAAAACATTTAAAAGTGGTTTCAAAACTATATTTGCATTCCCATCCATGCATCTGTCCATTCTCAAAGAGATCAATCCATTAGTGACCAGTAGCAGTTTTTCACATTGTGTGAGTCAGTGTACTTTTAGCACACACAGTCACCTGTTTAAAGAAATTCCGTCACAGAAATCCTAATCCTACAATGCCTCTCTCCGGTGCTCAGAGAGGAGGGAAAGCATGAGCGGCCAGAACCAGCAGTTAATGCTCTCTGTAAATGCAAAATACAGTCTTCAGTTAAATAGTGGTATTTTCTTCTTAATATCTAATTCTCTTTCTAAACTGAGTCCTTTCTGGTCTTTCACAAATAGAAAGTCTTCTCTAGAAAAGAATTATGTCCATATATAACTGTATTCACGTTAGCTGCAATATTTTAAGTTATAGTATTGTATAACAGCAGAACTCTGCTCCAAGTAGCCTTTTCTGCATACTTTATCTAAGCTTTTTTCTGATTTTATGTGTTATCTATTCTAACTAGTGGGGAAAGAAAAACACTTCCTTCAGCTATTTGCCTGCAAGATTACATAAGTATCTTTAAAAAAACCCAAACAACAAAAATCCAAAACCCAAATAAATTGAACTATTCAAAAAACAAAGTACAGTGTTTTCTACAGCAAACTTACAGTAAAACTATTTTTGCATCCAGGTAATTAATATAAATTGCCCATAGAAGACAGGAAGACAGCCCAATGGTTTTCCTCATAACTAGCATTAACTCTGAGCTACAAAATTTTATTTCTTAGTTAATGTGATTTTTACAGCAAACCTCCCTTTTCCAAAAACATCCCTGTTGTAAAACACAGATATGTGGTTTTAAGTTTAATGCATACAGAATTTAGGTCTACAGTGTGGCAGTAAAGCCTGATTTTTTTCACACAGAGTTTTACTCTATCAGATAAATCAAAATTTTTAATAGACCAAATTTCGTGGGAAAAAAATGCTTTTGCCACAGGAAATGTGTATGTAGCAAAATACCTTTTATTAAAGCCTGCTGGGAAATGTAAGGTTTTGGCATTTGAAAAATGGATTGCAGGACATATTAAGAAAACTTTATTCAAAGGAATGCATCTAATTTAGATCAGAATCTCCTCTGAGCAGTTTCTCTCAGGCTGAGTAGGTAATTCAGCTTAGCATCACTTTGCAGCAAGGGATGAAGGGAAACTTCGCCCCGCAGGTCTCCCAAGAGAACTCAGATGTCTAGGAATGCATTTATTGACCTCTGTGCTCATCTGAAATGCCTTTTTACAAGATCAAAGCACACTGATATTAAAAGTACTGTTTAAAGTAATGCTACAACCTGAATTAAGGAAAAAAAAAAAAGGAAATCATTGGGAGAGCAAGGAATTCAGATTTTTTGAATAATGATCATAACATTTAAAAATAATAAAGAGACTGTATTAATTTTTCCAGCAAAAGCCCAGGTAAGTGTTAAGCAGGGATGCTAAGTCACTTCTACTGGCAGTTATGCTTAGGGTTTTAGGTGTTCATTTAGGGCAGTAGTATCTATTTAATCCACTAGTGTAACTCCCAGTGCTCTCTAAAGTGCTAGACTAGATACATAGAAACAGAGGATAAACATATCTCTCTCTACTTATCTATGCATAGTTCTGCCACTGCTTGGGAGAAATTCTTACCTTCAGGAATTTATTTTCACACCTCTCTTTAGGGAGAGATTATGTTTTCCTCTGGCTGTGCTGTCACTAAATATATAAATTATTTTACTCAAGGTCACAGTGAAAATTCATGGAAGAATGTCAGATTTAGCTCCTCTGGTTTCCAGGACAGCACTAATCCCACACTTCATTTTGTATTCCGCCTTATAAAGTCCACCCCTTTGTAGCTTCTCTGTCTTTGCATGACTCCTTAGGGCTGAACATCAGGGAGAGTTCCAGTGACAAATCTTGAGAGAGGTAATTTACTCCTAACACTTTCAAAATTCCTGTGAAATCCTTTACAAACTCCTTTACAGGATTTACAAATAAATCATTCTTGAAGGGCGTAAATAAACAATTAAACAAATAAGCAAATGGTCATCTCTTTCTTACACTCTGTTGTTAAAGGAGACCAGCCCAGTCTTGGCAGGCTGAGGAAGCAGAGAATCCACTGCCATGGACAAAGAAATGATAGACAACATCTGACTATAGAACTCAGCCTTGGTAACTCAGCAGCAGTAAAGAGCTCAAAGAGAAGCTCATAGGGCTTAAGCAAAATTATTGAAAGGATCTTGTAGGGGACATTAATATTAATCTTCCTTTCTTTTTTACTTCTATAAACATACGGGATATAATTTCATACCCATTCAAACAAACAAATAAGCAAGCAAACAGACAAAAACCAAAGCCCCAATCACCAGCTTTGTCCTATCCCTCTAGTTTTCAGCCCTTAAGTTAATTTATTAGGGTACAGATTCATAATTGCTCCTATGGCCTTGCAAATACTGAATTTCAGAAAAACCTCAAAGCCAACAAAACAAAACCAAAACTAAATAACCAAAAAAACGCACGTCACCCAACAAATTCCAGTGCTCAATTTCCAGAGTTATTACCCTAGCAATAGAGGTCTTCTCTCTTACACTTTTAACTTAAAAATTACTGCTAAGCATGCATTGTTTGTAGAGAAAGTTGTGAACATGTGACGGTAACTGGAGGACTAGAAAAGGAACCATTAATGGTCATCTCACTATCTGCCACAGAAGGCAATTTTTATATATCTATGAGCATATCTGCATGGCAGAATTTTCTGCCCCCTTATTCTGTGTATCTCAGGGGAGGTAAGATAAGTTTTATCTCTTGAGCTTAAATACATGCCTATACTTTCCCTTACTTCTTTTGCCTTCCAGTTATTGTAGGCTGTAGATTCTTTCTTTCTACAGGGAGATAATTTTTAATTTACACTAATGTCATATTCCTAAAAGAGCAATGGTTTAGTGGAGGTAATGTAGTGAGGAATAAGACAATACAAAAACATTAGAGGTGGTGTGTTCTGCCTGTTAAAAAAAACAGCAAACATCTGTACTTAACTGTACAAATGATCTTTATTTTTGCCAGTTACACTTTCTAGAGTTTTGTGCAAGTGTTGTTGCCTTTTTTGTGGCTTTCCCTCTGCAAACAGAAATCCCAGAAAAAGTTGCAGATCTATATATATATGTTCAGAAAGATAATGATGACTCCTGGTTCTGAAGCCTCTTTTTGAGTCTTGAGCAATAACTATGCGTATTCCCTGTAGTCACCAGCAAACAATAATGCTTGCTCTCCCTGCACTCCTGAGATGTTGGATGTGTTTCTGTAATTGTCTTGATGTGTAATGAGTTTAATGTCTCATAATTGCACTGCAGGGAGTTAATACCACTATGAAGTCTTGGGACATCTTTAGGTGATTGAAATTTCATGTAAGTCCATATTTTATAGCAAAAACAAGATAAATGTAAATTTGTTGCTTATGAAAGGCAGATGAAACTGTATAGGGGTGACGTTACATGGACCCTTTTCAGAATGTAGTGAGAATCAGTTGGCCTCCCTTGGTTACAAAAAACACGTAAAGCAGCCCTATGAGAGTGTTTATCAGTTCCCTCTGCTGGCTACAAAGCCCAGGCCAGATGAGCAGCTGTGTTTGCAGAGGCGAAGGTCTGAAGTTCTATTCTCAGTGCTGTGAGCCGGTGGTGACCTGATGACTGTGGTGTCTGTGCACATCTGTGGACATCATTCTTTATTGGGATCTCATCAGCAGCCACACTGAGTTCAACATGAGGGCACTCAAAAATAATGTGGACTGCCTGGTAGGTAAGAAATTTTCCACTTTGGATTTGGAAGCATGCCCACAGCTATGCCATTCATAGTTCTACACAACTAGGGCATCCTTCTGTTCTGCATCTTATGCACACGTTGCTTTTTCCACCTCTTCAAGACAAATGTGTGTGTGTGTGCTCATTACACTCATATTGGAGACATCTGGGCAGTTAGCACAAAAATACTTGGCAATCCTGAAGTGTAACACTCCAAAATGACAGCTTCTGAGAACTCCACATTTGCAAGTAAGAAGTAAATGGTACCAAAAAGAGCACTCTAACCTTAAAAAAAAAAAAGAAAAAAAAAAGAAACCAAACCAACAAAGCAAAACGAACAAAAACTGCACCACAAAACAAAATAGAAAAAGAACCTAACTACTTCTTTTCCATTCCTGTAGGATAAGGCCTATATAACCTGGGTACACAACTGGAGAAACAGGTTACAAAATTTATGCAGTCACTTTGAAATAAAGCTGAGATATTAAAAAAAGTACTGCAAACTTAAGAAAAGGTTTTTGTTTTAAAAAAATATCCACAGCACTAAAAATAACAAACTCCTGGATCAGCTATGCCAGTTTACTTCAGCTCCTAGGAATCTATCATGGCAATATATAGGATACATGAAACCTATCCCATTAAAGGGAGAATGAGGCAAAATTAACAGCTTGACATAGTAGATATCAAAGGTATATTAAAAGCCAGAACTTTGAAACATCTGCAGCATATGTTTCCTGCTAACTTAAAAAGAA
>NW_005054320.1:1454152-1478560 GCF_000277835.1 Geospiza fortis
AGAGGCTGACAGTAGCAAACTGTGGATTTGCATAAGGGAACTCCAACCAAAGCATTTGACCATTTTTGCAACAGAAAATTCTGGAGAGTAAAACAAGTTTCTAACAAAACCCACTCTTATTATATGAAGCAACAACACATGTATGTAATACATATTTTCTGGAATGGAGATGCTTACTTTGCCTCTGACTCAACATAGTTTTTTCAAAGGGACAGAATGGAAGGTGGCACAGCCCCAGGGACACACAAATGAAAGATAGTCAATTTACCACTAAAGGAATCTAGCAGTCAAGTCTGCTTATGCCAGCACATAACTCACCTCTGTTCTGCCCTTCCATTCTTCCCAGCACACATGGAGTTCCAGTGAATGCACAGTATCAGAACAAGAGTCTTTATGTAGCTTGGAGACCAGAAATTTTCTTTCAGCTTGCCTTAAAGAATAGCAGCAACAACAACAGAAAAGGGTTCTGATATTTCCTGGTATTCCTTTTTAAATGAAGTAGGTGATCTTAGTTGAACTCTCAGTTGATGGATATTAATGTAAAACACACAACTGGGACCCTTGTTGGCAGATTTCAGCAAAAAGTCAAGAGGTAGTTGCTTTAGGTCAAAGCTGAGCAATTAAAGCAGGCGTGTGAGGACAGTTTGCGTTGCCAGCATTAATAGGTCTGCCACCTGCGCTATAGATGAAAAGCAAATAACCAAAGAGGAGTTAAGGAAGTATATCACATAAGCACTAGCATTCACACAAAACATATTTTAGAAAATTAAGGGGAAAAAAAGACAACATTCAGTACTTATTTCCTTTCAGTCAGTGGCTTGAATTGAATTTACCATAGTAGCACATCACATTGTTTGCTGCAGAAAAATGCAATGCTTAGGCCTTTAGGAGTAAGTCTCTTGTGCTTTACTGATTCCAAAAATGTCAGTGCTTGTTTTTGAAATAAAACCATAACCATGTTAATAAAATGAACTTTCCAAGACAATGCTGGCCAAAACTGTATCTTAGATTTCTTTTCAGTGATAAACTGCCTCCGTAGTTGCTGAGTTGATAGGGAAAAGGATTTAAAGAATCAATGACAAATTCTCAAGTTCTGGTTAACTCTGGGTAAAAAAAAAAAAAAACAAAACAAAAAAACAACAACAACAAAAAAAACCAAACCAAAAAAACCCAAAACCCCCCAAAAAAACAAAACAAAAAACAAAACAAAACAAAACGAACCCCAAAAAACCCCAACCACCCCACCAAAAAAAAAAACCCCACCCCTGAAACAGAACACAAGCTCTACAGTAAATGGACAGACTTTTGCTGAAGGTGGGCAGAGCTTAGCAAAATCTAGCTATACTTTCAAAAATGGCTGTAATCATTATTACGCTTTAGTTGAAGATACTCCAGGACTGCAGCATTCACTGGTAGGTACACCTTGTGATATGCTGCTGTACGTTACTGACAAGCCTCAGTACTTTAATACGTAATCACAGGCTGAATGTTAGTTCAGAACAGCTACCATGCCTGTTTATTAATTCCCTAAGTGAATTAACAACTGGAAGGATTCTGTCCCATCTTATCAGCCTAATGGACGAATAGCTCAAAAATATGCTGCAGTGAAGGCTGAAGGTGTTCGTGATGAGCTGAGTTCCTGCTGTGCACACAATCTGCATTCAAAGCCAGGCAATGAGAGCTCTGGACTGTTCTGCTTTATGTTCCTGTTGGTGCAGATGCAGCAGCAGTTCCTGTCTTCCATGGAAGAAAGTGGTGCCATAGTTGGACATTCTGTGTCTGTTAGAGGAATTTCTGCTCTCCACCAGTTCAGCCACCCTGTCTGAATTTAGGATGTCTGTGCAGTACAGTCCAAGCTGCCACAGCAAGGGTTTGGGGTTTTTTTATGTTTTTATGCTTAGGAACTCCGACAGACTATTATTATCTTTTGGATATCTTAATACATCAGGAAACATGGAAGACATTTCAGGATTGTTCCCTAAGCTTGCATTACTAGTCTCAGCTAAAAACATTGTTCATACAGAAAACTGTATATTTAACATTCAGTCATCATACTTGATTAAAGAGTAATTTACAGGAGTAATTCTTTTTTTTTAATGCACTGGTATAGAATTATCAGATGGCTTTTAAATTGTAGTTTAAAGGAAATCCATTTGTCTCAGGTATGTTTTGTAATGTCACCTTCATTCTATTTAGATTTTAGATTGCTCTTAAGCAACTAGCTCCAAATACTAATGTTTAAAATCCAAGTGGTGGTTAGTTCTGGCCTGTGATTCTTATGGAATATTTCTATTCCACAGTCAGGATGAGATAGCTCTTTGATTCAAATTTCAAGCCCAAAAACTGCCTTTCACTGAGTTCAGAATTCACTTACAATGAATATTTTATATTATTTTTCTAAATACCCTATTTTCAACATCATATCTCTCACTTCTATGCTAAACACTGTCAACAGCTCAATACAAAAGGACTGACAAGCAAAATAAATTAAATTTGTGATTGCTCAAAGGCATTTTCTCTGCTACATGTGCTTTGAACTAACTTTTACTAGCTGCTTATCTCATGAAAACAAGCATTTCAACAATAAGTAAACAGAGGCCTATTATATTTTCAATGGCTCCACTTGTCAAGCGCATTTCAAGAGCTGGGATTTTAGCTTGGACATTCACAACATATGCACAGCCTTATCCTTCAAAACAATGACTGCAGCTGAGACCGAGAGCTGCTCCTGCAATTTCCCCCAAACCTGAAGGAGACTGAGGAACTAACGTGGCACTTTCTGGGGGTATTCAGCATCACAGACTTCAACTCGGGCTGCAGCAACCCTTCCTTCCTGGCTTCTCCTTCTCTGCCACCAGTCATGATGAGGAGAAATATTTTTGCTCTCTCATCTACCTATTGAGAGAGTTGAGAGAGCTTCAGGAAAACATGAAATGTTGTACCTAATGCCCAAAAGCTATCAAGATAGCAGGAGTTTGTCTGCATTCTGTGCATTCTGTGTTCTTTGTGCCCACTGTCAGTGGGCATCTGTCTTCCCAAGCTTTGTTAACCTTGCACCAGATCTAAGATGACAGAAGCATGTGAAGGCCTAAACCTTAAAATCAAGGCCTAAACCTTAACAAGGCAATTCTACCAACAAGTAATTAGTTTTTCTACTCCCTGGCCATCACTTAGAGCTTGCTTGTTAGCCGGTCTCTGTTTCGTGGATTAAATCTCCCTTCTTGTTGGTTAGGCTTGAAAGTATACAAAGATCAAGCATTAAAGAACATCCTTTCTTAAGAAAATTTTACATATTCCATACTTTCCAACAAGCGGATTGCATTTAGCGATGATTGAGTTGTAATGATGTTGTAGTCTACTCTAAAACAAAACCAAACTGCAGGGCACCCTGAGGGCTCCACCCTGCTCCATGGCCAATACCTGCCGGTAGCATGGCCCTGAGGAAAGCTGCCATGGCCTCGCGAGGTGGTGATGGCTTGCTCTCACCAGGTTGTGGAGACATCTCACCCTCACCAGGCTGTGGTGAGGGCAGGACCAGCCCCAAGCATGGCCCTGGCTCAGGGCCCCTGTCCATCAGGCTGGGCCCCTTCTCCCTGAAGCACCTCTCAGCTCCTGTGGTGGTTGTGGTTCCCTCACGCTCCTATGTCAGCACCATTTCTGCACAGGGGCAGTCAGAAAACTCATTTACAACCTGCTCTTCCCATTCCCAAAGGAGAGGCAAGGGTTGAGGAGAGCAGAAACTCCCCACAGCCCAGTCGGCTGAGGAGCATTTATGGAAACACTCAGTGGATTTGAGGTTTCTTGGGTTTCGGAGATACAGCCCCGGGGCTTTGCTGCTGCGTGCTAGCCCTCGGTGCTCCTTGGAGAAGGATCTGGGTAGCATTAGCTCACACGGATGCCAATGGTGCTGGAAGGCCAAAAATGAAGGGCGCTGCGGGGGGCGGAGGGGCTCAACTCTCAGCTGGAAAGAAAATGTCACATCATGTGAGGGAAGGCTGCTCCAGCACACATTCCAGGAGGTTCAAGACCTTTCAGATTTCCACATCTGTAGGCAAAACTGAAACTGCTGTAAGTTAAAGGAAAAAAAATAGGAGGAAAGTAAAATAAGGTCCATTTTAATGTCTCTGGATCTTAAAATCAAAAAACCCACCTGCAAAAGATACTATTGTATATGGTATCTAGTGTAAGAGTAACCAGTCCTGTAGAGTTGAAATTCTAAACCCTCAGAACTCTCCCAAAAAATACCAAACACTTGGGTGGGATGTGAGGAAAGAAATATCATGTGAGGAAAGAAAATTATAAAACTACTGTACTCAAGAGGCAGGGAGTTCAGAAGGTAAACAGCTGAATGGAACAGCTTCATCATTTCTTTACAATGTATTTTCCTGGCACTACTGTGTTCTGCACAAAGGTTTTTAAGGCTGAGTTCTTTTGTTCTGTATGTTACACCTGCTAGCATGGTGAAGTCCTGACTCATGATCAAGGGTTCGAGACAAACAAAAAGCAGTAGCTCCTGAACTTCAAGGCTTGTAAATTGTTCACAGAGGAAAGCTGACTCCTGGACTCCTGCTCCAGTCACTTTAACACAGTCCTGTTTACACAGATGATTGGTATGTCTGGGAAGACACTATGCTACAAATGCTTCACCTCCCTTTCCTGGCTTCAGAAGCATCCAAGAACCTCACACACAGCAGGTTAATAAATTTATCCTTACAAGCACCCTGACAACATCACTCTCATTTTAGAGGAAATTGAGGCACAGAGGAAGTTCCTGGTGCAGCATTTCAGGAGATTGCTCCTGGCCAGATTCTCAAGTGTCTTCCCATCATGATGGGAGGTATATGGAGAGTTTGATTCCCATCTGAGCACCTCAGTAAGAACCAGATTTTCACAAGTGATCAGCACCCAGTAGCTCTCACAATCACACTTGCAGACAGATTTTCTAAGTTCCTTTGATCATCTGTCCATTGCCTCAGTGGAGGCAGAGAGCTTTTGAAAAAACCGATCCTGTTTGTGGGTGCTGGGCACTTCTCAAAATTCTTCCTTAAGTGACCTGGCCAAGCATGCAGACTAAAATCTGAGCAGAGCCATTTTGCCTAATCCCTAGGCCAGTGATTAAACCACAAGTGTATTCTTCCATCTTCAGCAGAGAAGAAAGAATAGACACTAGTTGGGGCAGCGATCAAAATGCCAAACACCTGCCAGTATCCCTGCCTGCCAAGAAAAATGCCCGGATACTTGTGGGCAAACCAGACAGCCACATTTTGGTACTTTCCTGAGAAAGAATTATTTCTAGTAGCAGTGCCAATCTGGCAACCTGGTTTATGCTCTTTCCAGATGTACCTCTTTCTTTCTGGGCTAAAACCTTTGTGAACATGCCCGCATAACAGGCACACCCTCCCCACTCTTCAGAAAAAACAGCAGCTATCCAAATACTGTCCTGTCTGTGCTATTCTCAGAGAGCCAGGCACACTTGGATAAGACAACACTATCTTATGAAACGATATTAAGAAGCAGTGATTGTGTCAGTGAAGATTCTTGTTTTCATTGAATATTTCATTCATTTTTGAACATAAGCAACCACTTAGATGCAGAGAAGGAAACACATGCTATTCTTGGCTGGACTTTATCTGTGTGGGAAGCAGCAGCATCCTTAAAGCAGTCTCTGTACACTATATGATTTAGCTATATTTATGATTGTTCTGAACCTCAAGCAACGACCTGAGTACCTAAGAGTGTAAATGTGTGCAAAACCCCCAAGCCCCAGCATGGATCCTCTGTTTTATGACCTGTTTGTGTGGGGTCCATTTGCAAATAACAGTTTCCAAAACCATGAGTTAATGGCTAACTTCTAACTTCTTCTTCAAACTGACTATGTTCATTGAGCTGCCAGTTGAGTTGCTGCTCTCTCTGTCACTCAGCAGTGGCTTGTTGGACTATCACAGGACTCCGTGTCAGAATCCAGCTTTCATTAAATGTTCTCTGTCTTACCTCTGTCCCCAGCTTTCAGACCACCTCCCAAGTAAGTATTTGACCAGTCAGGCAATATGAAGATAAGGCACCCATCACTAGTATGCTTTAAGGGAGCACAGATATCACATGGTAACATGTTGAATGAAAATGTTTACAGAAAAATAGTTTTGTAAAACAGCTCAGACTAAGCTGTTGCTGAATGTTGAGCTCAAGCTTCAAGCTGTATAAGCCAAAAACCACAGCTGTATCTTTTCCAGCTGCAGCTAAAACCAGCAAAGTGTACTAGAAAAACCTTTTTGGGGGAGGGGACGAGGGAGATACTCTCCTAACAGAGACTTACATATAGAAGTAAGTGTGAACATTTTTCTGCTTTGCTGGTTCTGTACCTGCAATAGCACACAACATAAGTGATGATTGTGGTTTGTACTTTGATTGTTAATGGCTGCTTTCACTTGATTCTGACATCTGCTGCAGTAATTATTCTAACAACTCTTGTCAGAAGCTGGACTTCAGAGTACTGCCCCAGTCTAATAATACAGCCTCAGCTTTACAAACAGAAAAAGTGAGGCAGGAAAGGATGAGCTCATGAAGCACATTTATGCAGGCACTTAATGGCATATGCTTTGATGTATGTTGTGACCTAAAATGTTAGAGGGAATGTCATGGAGGAACTTGTTTTATGATTAGTTGTATTGTGGGCCTTACGGTTTTGTTAGCAAATTCATCACTACAACTTTTCACTTCTTCCATCCTGTAGCTTTTTCTTTATTTTAAATTCTCTTTTCCTGTCCAAGAGAAGCCAAGACATTTCAGTGAAAAAGCTGGGGTCAGCTGAGGGCCAGGTCAAGAAGTCTGTCTTGGGTGTCACCGCCTGTAAACTCAAAATCTAGCAACAGTTCAAAGAAAGGTCTTAGTTCAGAGAGCAGTGAGGTAATCAGGACACAGCCTGCTGGTAAAGGACTGGGAGATGTGATGTTGGAGCAGAGGTACCAGAAAGGACCCATGAAAAAGGCTGGCAGGTTTGATAGTCCAGCCTGATGTGCCTTTGGAGCAAGAGCAAACAGGAATTCCACTGGTGACAGAGAAGGATGCTGACAGTAAGCAAGACTGACATGCAAAAGATAGACCCTTCTGTGCAATTGGCTTACTCTGGAGTCCAGGTCTTGGGACAGTAGGGCTGTTCCAATTTGCTTTTTGAGCTATATATATCAGCACTGACTTTTTCTCCTGGTCTTAAATGTAATTTGTGGCTTACATGTTTTGTATTAACAAGATTGCACAGAGACTTAAAGGTAGGATAATCAACTCCAGATAATCAGTCTCATTATGAGATGCTGTTACTCTGGGAAGTCTGTGTTTCTGTCAAAATTTGTCAAGAAATGCACTCCAAGAATTGGGAAACATTTCCTTTTACTACTAATGCTTGAATTTCCACTAGGAAGCTGTTGTTTTGAATTTACATATTCTGAGAAAATGTTTTGCTTATAAATTCCTGCTTATTCCTTCGGGAAATAATTGGAATTATGTATTAAATGTTATCACTTAGAATTGGAAGAAAATTCACTGTCAGGAGAGAACAGTCAGCATTTCCCAAATCATTCTTCTCTCTGTGCCCATGCAAACGATCACTTGAAATCACTGCCTGACACAGGACTCTTAAGAACCCAAATCCCCATTTTTAACCCAGACGAGAGAAATTTGTACTTCATGAAACTACAAAAGGCACCCTTCCCTAAACTGAGTCGTTTTCCAGCCTTTACAGATTCACTCGTGACAAAGCAAAACAGCCTCCTGACTGAATTTACACAGCTAAATAAATAACTTTTTAAGAGTTTAAATGTCATTGTGAAAGTAAAAAGATGAAATGTGCTGTAAATCATCTCTACAAAACCAGAAATAGTTACATTATAAATAAACAGAGTTTGCTTGGTATTAGGGACATAGGAAATTCCATTCAAGAACAGACAAATGGCACATCTTGTCTGGTATCCCGCATCTGGCACAGGCCTATAACAGATGCTTAAAATACTTGGCTCCCTTGGTCCCACAGTCTCCCCTGTTCCACCTGCCATCAACATTATAAATTACAGTTTTCCTAACTTCTGGTGAAAGTCCTTGCCCTGCTCACTTGCATAACGTGGGAGGTGGAAGCAAGAGCCAAAGGAATATATTTACCCTGTGTGATCCTTATTGCACTGTTTGGTACCAATTTTGCCCAAACTGTGGTTCTGACTGGTACAGAACGTGTAAGGCATTGCTGCCTGTGTTGCCCATGTAGCCAGACAAAGCTACTCGTAGGTGAGCACTGTGCTTGGCTCCAGGGAAAGGGAGCAGGGACCTTTTCATCCTTGTTCACACACAGGAGGCCAGCACAGCTACCACTGGCCTGGTACTAATCATCTGCCCTCTTTCTATCAAGGCACTGCCTCCTAATTGCCCTTTATTGCTCAATGACATTTATATCCTGGTGTTGCTTTCTTAGTAACTTTGAAAGTTTAATGCATGATGACTAAAAATTAAATTAGTTTATTGTTTATCGAGGAGAGTTCACTTTTGTCCTTATTCCAAAGTTTATCAAACATGATTCATCTACCCAGTGGGCCACTTAATGCCGGTTCCCCTCTTCAGGTGACCTATGCTTCTAGCCATTATCTCCAGTGTGACATGCCTGTATCCAACAAAACTGACTGTGACATTCTCCCATTTCAACTAGAAATGTTACTTGCCACAGATGATCTCTGTCATAACCAACATTAAATTCAATGGTACAGTTCATTAAAGGCCTCTAAAACAGACAAATGAAAAATCAAAACATTCCAATTTAAAAAGTTAAAAATTTTAAAACCCTATTTATTAATTGCATAAAAGCCTCTCTGTATTCCCATGTGAAATATAATAGAATATTAAAAAGGTTAAAGAGAACGTATGACTATAGGTAAAGCAACCAGCCAGGAAAAAAAAATTACTTTTGAAGGAAAAAAATTG
This sequence comes from Geospiza fortis, assembly GCF_000277835.1. Lineage (NCBI taxonomy): Eukaryota > Metazoa > Chordata > Aves > Passeriformes > Thraupidae > Geospiza > Geospiza fortis. The sequence continues at coordinate 1,463,111 of NW_005054320.1, forward strand.
TGCCCCTCAATTTGAGCATATTGTCTCTACAGTTGCTAAATGATGCTTTTAGAGACTGACCTAATAAATCTATACATTTTTATTAATAAGGGAAAACTCAATCCTGATGGTGTGCAAAGGCTGTTGGATACAGTTTGATATATCAGTTTTCTCCATGCTCAAGGATTTTCTGATTTTGGTTCTGTCCTACTGAATAGAACATTCAGTGTCAAAGGTCTGAATCTAGAGCAGACCTTTGATCTAGCTACCCCAGATTTTGTACGAAGGACAAAATCCACAAGTGACAAGACTTGCCACTTCAATCTTCTTGAAAGAGTGGACATTTTAAAGCTGCTAGAGTACCTAGGAGAAGTTTGCATCCTTTAACATATTCCAAACTGATATTACATTCAATGAGGTTCGGTATTAACAGGAGCTCTGTGACTTTCTGTACTTCTTTCCTGTTTTACAAGAGCAATGACTTTCAGAATATTCATCTTATTCCAGTCAGGAACAGTTGTAGAGGTTTTTCAAGGCAGACAAATTAGTCAACCACTTGTTCCAAATAAATGAAAATGGTGTTCCAAGTTTCCTAGACAGCTTTAAAAACTACATACAGTAATTCAGCTGCTTAATCTATTATGTGCTACATCTCACATTTAAGAGGACACAAAATTGCTTGCATTTTATTCCAGATACAGGTTGTCCATGGCCACCTCATTTTGTCTCTGCTGTTAACATACATGCTGGCCACGTTGCTCATGCAATTTCTGAGAACACAAGTAGCACTCTTCAGAGCAAAGAGAAACTGCTGAGGTTCCCAGACTGCCATGGATATCCTAAATAATAGTGAAGCAAATGTCCTAATGTCTGTGATTGCATTAGCCCATTTGTTTAACAAGGATGTTAATATTTTGCTTTCTGAGGAGAAATGTTGCAAACCTCAATTAATATATCCATTACAAAAAGGGCATGAATTACAGCTTTAACTGTGCAGTAAAACAGAACATCTGTGTGAATAAATAATTATAGGGACATATATAAAACTATAAAAATAACTTCTTTACTGCAAACCTTGCCTTAACAAGAAACATAACTCCTTCCTCCCTCAAGAAATCTGAATACACTGACTCATGTCTTTGTTTAAGTGTCATGGTAAATTTGTTCTTTTATAACATGTAGTAGTTTAGCTTTGAATTTTTGAGTTTTGGAAAAGGCAGAGTGGAAAAATGTTTTCATAGGAGAGGAGTGCACATTCCAGAGCTGTCGACTGTTACTCATTTATGAGGCAGAGGAAAAACTACTTTGGTTTTAGCTTTGGTTGATGCAGTTTGTTGTCTGGTATTTTGTGATAAACCAGAGCTTACACTGTACACCGAAGTACTTAAATTTTCTCTCTCATCTTTCCAGCTTTTGTTTGTTTAAAATTCTGACCAAGCTTGAAACTGACTGCTGTTGAGGAGAGAAAAACTAGTTGTGTACAACTAGAAAGAATGAACCTTTGTAATATACAACTTTGTCCAGTGAGAAAATAACACAGTTTTCTCTGAATTATAGAGCTGTACCAAAGCATAGGGGAGGAACGCAGATGATATTACACATAAAAACAGAACAAACCAAAATATGAGTCGTTCATGGTGCCTTTGTAACCTGAGCAACAGTTTTAAACACAGTTTTCCCTGCCTGTTTCATGTTTATTTCATGTATTAATATCTGATAATGTAAAAAATTTTAAAATAAGAAAATAAATTAAACCCTCAGTAACTTATTTATTCAAGTCAAAAATATCTTTTTGCTCTCCTGCCTTTTTGAAGGCTATTAACATACATTCTTTCTTCCTTCTCTTTCTAGAAAAGAAAATGCAGATTGGCAGAATCCTTCAAATTTGATACTCAGCACTGTTATGATCTCTTCATTACTGGATGTGGAGTCTGGACATCAGAATTGATATAGTGAAGTACTCCTCTATTAAACTGAGGTAATTTTCTGACATAATTAATGAAAAAGTCTAATGCTGAAACAATGCGATTAACATGCCTAAGTTCCATTTCCTAAGAAAAAATACTGCCATCAAAAAGGATCTATCTTGTCAAAAGTCTTCAGAGACAAGAGGTAGAAAGTACATGAGAATGCTGACCTCTAGCCAGAGATGAGAACTTCTCCATTCACAAAGCCAGAAGATGTCAGGATATTCTGCGAAAGGGAGGCTTTGCTGAGGACATAATCTTCTTTTCAGACACAAATTGAGATCAGTTTCTGCTCATTGGGATAGGCGTCCCTACACTGGTTTACTTCATTAGTATGACTCAGCACGAAAGGTGCCTTTCTGAAAGCCCACCAGCCACTGGTCAGCCGTGTCACATTTTCCCTCGAGAATGGAACTGCTCACAGCAGTTCAGCATCACAGGGTGTAGGGACAGTGAGTTACAGGAACATGCAGCTGAGGATGCAGACAGGATGGCACTCAACAGCAGAATTGTAGTAAAAAACTACAACCTAAGCAGTTGGCTCTGAGGCTTGCCCATAAGCAGGCAGAGCTATAATTAACTTCAGAACCAAGCTAGGTAAAGAAGATTTTCAGAAAGTATCTTTTCCTTTCCTGGCACACCAGTAATCAAGATACTGATATTCCAAATTGATGTTACATTTGATTAGGTTGGTATTAACACGAGCTCTGTGACTTTCTGTACTCATACATAGGGTACTAATAATTCTGTATCCTAATAGCATTGCACAACATTCATAGTATATTAACATGAATCCTGAAGATTTAAATGGGTTGTCATAAAATCACCACTCCAGACAAAAAGAAACAAAATGCAGAGCTAGGAGCACAGAAAGATCAGCTAGAGGATAGATATATCTAACAAAGCTGCTGCAGGCTCCATGTTTGCTTTCAAAGTACTGGAATTTCATTACAAAACAGAAACCAACATGGAACATAGTTCTTTGAGGTCATTTAAAGCCTGTCTGTTGAACAAATGATACCCCAGTTTTATTTTTTTCCAAGGCTTCCTATTTCTTATATATTTTCAGCAATTTTTGTCCTATCCATCTCCTAAACCAGCACTTTGGACTGCTGAGAAATTCTTTGCTTAAAGCCAGAACTCTGATTTCAATATGTTTCTGTTATTAATATTCCTTAAGTTACATTTCAGCTTCCAGTCAAGGTTTGCTGCACCAGTTTCTCTTTTGATGCAAGTCCACTGTACAGTACCTTGGATCTCAGCTAGAATGCACACCATGTCATATGAGCAGTAAAAAACAATATAGCTCAACTTCCCCAAAGTAGGTTGAATCAAGAGTTTTAAGGATAATCAAAACCATATTTTTACCAGCAAGCAGAGCCAGTAAGTCGATGAAGCTATACAAATATATTCATGTCCACATTGCACTTCATTAGAAAAAGAATCTCACACCCAGGAACACAAAAATTCAGAATATTGAATAATTGTGGAACCAAAAAAATGGAAGAATACAGTGGTCTTTGCATAAGAAGTGCATCATAAAAGGGATTCCAGTAAAACAAGGTGATTCTTCAGAGTTTGTATAAACTTTTTTATGCCTTTCTTAGCAGACATTGGAAAACTTGAAGGACTTTTGCACAGAGCAGTATTACTTACAGAAGAATTTATTACTTCTATTCTTTAGGTGAAACTTACTTATGTATGAATTGATATACAAATACTTGCAAGTATGGAAGTGCATGTATGTTTCCAGCAAAGCCCATCACTGAATATTTAAGATGACCTGATAGTCTGTAGTAATGTCAATACATAGGTGCCAGTCAGTTTGATATTTTATGTCTACAGGTTATTCTACACATGAGAATACATCTGTGTAAATGCAACAGTATGTTTCTTATAGATGTTTATGTGCAAGTCTTTACAGTACTTGTGTCTAGACCAAATCTGAATTTAGACTGCTGTCACTGAGAGCAGAATCTATCTTTGTATAGTTTGTTTCATGTTTATTTTTATTTGAAATACTGGCTTTCTTTTCACTGCTAACTACAAAGGCTGATTTATCAATATAAGTGGAAGTTACCCGAATAGCAGCCAACATAGAACAGAGCAGCAATTCATAGCCTTCTTTAGTTTGTTGTGTTTTTTTTTAATGCTCAGAGCCTGTACAGGCAAGAAACTATTTCCTATACTGGAGATGGAAATAATACTCACCCCCCTTGTAGAATACAAAGCTAAGAAATTAAATTTAAATGATTTAGTCAAAACGAAACACTTTCCTTATCTCAGAAAGGTAGCACTGCCAAATTCAGCCAACTTGTGGCTACCTGAAAAAGGGAATAATTTGATCACATATGCCTGAAGTCACATATTTTTAAGTTGTTCTAGCCACAGTGTAGGCATAGCTTAACTGAGTGATTTCACCATGCAGAGTTATTTCCCATGTTCCTTTGTTAGTCCAGTGATGTAAAAAAATTCAGGAACTGGAAAGTCATATGATCCATAGAAAAGAGAATATTGTGGTTTCTAAGAAAAATATTTATTACCGAATAAGCTTTTTTGATTTATTAAATGATAGCTTCCCATCATAGTGGTTTTTGATACGGTGTTTGAAACCACAATGATTGTAAAAAGCCAGCACCTTCTTTGTTTAAAGGCACTCACTTGTGTTTTTTCTTAATAGAATATCAGTCCATGACAATGCCAGGTTCATAGAAGCTTATCCAGGAATACATTTTGAAAAATTATTTTTTCCTAGAGTGTCCATTAAGCCAGGGCAGGCACTGTGTCCCAGTGCTAGTCTTCTAACATTAGATTTATAGGATGTTATAATTAACAACAGGTGATGGGCAGCACTACATGCACAGCAAGCAAAGTGAAAAGATTGGCAGCTAATAGCTACTTGTGAAACATCAGAGTTTTTCCCTGGATAAACTCAGTAGTAAACCTGATAGGTCTTCTGGCAATTGTTTTGGGTGGGGTTCTTTTTGTTTGGTTTGGTTTGTTTGGATTTCTTAGAGGATTACAGACAAGTCTATGCAAAATTTTGAAACTGTGCAGATTTTTAAGAGACACTTGTGTCTCTATTATTCCAACTCTTTCAAACTTGTGTTCTGTACAAATAACAGGAAAAAAAGGTTCAAAACACATACACCCTCCACTGCAATGTTGAGCAAAGCTGTGCTTCAGCTTAGGGCTGAAAAGGAGGAAGAAAGACACTGAAACACATGACTTGGCAAAACAAAAATATGTCCCAAATGAATTTTCCTTTGCATTGCTAAACAAATACCATTTTTCTTCTTCAGTTGTGGGAATATAAACAAGGCAAGGTATGTTGGGAAAGGCAATGACTTTGTTTAACCAAGTGGACATGCATCCCAAATCTACCAACAGATCTAAACTGCTATGAATAATTCTCAGTGTACTAACCTGATGTGACCATGATATTCATGAGCTAATTATATGTTGTAACATATTGATTATAACACAGGAGTACTTTATTTTAATTAAAAAACCACATCTGTTTTGGATAACCTACTGTATATTCTTACGGACACTAGTAAATACTTTAAATGTACTAACTGGTAGATAGATATAAAAAATAAAGAGAAAAAAATACTTAAAAGAAGAAATATTTAACAAGAAAAAATAGTCAGTATTCATGCTGTAGAAAGGATTGGAGATTTTTCATAGATATTGTGCTAATGCTTATAGTCCTTGATTTCCTCTACAAATAACTCTTATACATTAAAGTAATTTCTGCTGAAGCTCTTTTAGTGTGTTTCTCCCCTCCTTTCATCCTCCCCACCTCAAAATACACTTGAATCAGTAACCTTAAAGTTCTTAGCACTATTATATTAGAGAGCAATTGCTATTATTCTAGATTTACATTACCAGGTTGCCAACAAGACCACATGGTGCAGTGGTGAATTTGTCCTACTTGCTACAGAATTTGCACTTCATTAAAATCCACACAGTAGTGGTTATGTATAGCTGAGACAAGACATGGCCTAGGGGAACACTTGTTGCTCTGGGTAATTAATCAGAGGTGATGGGAAATTTTTCTTAGTGTTCCTGATAATCTCTAGGGCATCATTCAGCTGTGAAATTTTGGTGTTACTGAAGTGGAAAGCAAGTTGCATCAGTAACTAGAACAGGCCAAGACATTTCTCACAAAGCACTTCATGACCTGGTGTCATCTGGCAAAGTTTCTTTTCTCAGTAGTCTTTTTTCAGAGCTGGAGCAGCAGTTCATTCCTATTGAATATTTCACATGCATACATTAAAAGTCCCTTCTTTTGGCAATCATAAGCATATTTTAAGAAAGGTTCTGCACATTCTTTAGGGTAAATACCTTTTTAAAGAGCTTGAATCTATACTCAAAAGAAGTCTCTCAGCTCAGTAAACTTGCAATTATGTCCTCAACAGGAAATTCTTGATTTCACGTGGGCAGGGAGAAAATACATAAGACTGTCAAAATGCTTGAAGATTCAAGCACATAGCTTGACACAGCTGGAAAATTTCCCCTTTATAGAGTGAGGCTCAAAGATAATTTTTTAATTAGAAAAAGAAGAATCATTCCCTCTATCAGATGCTCAAACTTAAGGTTGTGTTACTGAAAAAATAAAACCTTAAAAAAATAAAACCTAAACCAATAGCATCTTCTTGTTGTGGTTGCTAGGCATAGGTTTTCAAATTCATTTATGTTGAGACCAAACAGAAGTGTGTTGTTTTTACTGAAGTGCTTCAGGATAGCTAAACTTCTAGTGCATAAAAGAAGAAGGAAGTTTAAAAAGACTGAAAATATTTTCAGTTCAAAAGAAGAATCTTCCCCAGCCCAAAGGACTATTCAAACATCAGTCTTCTTGTTGTGGTTGCTAGGCATAGGTTTTCAAATTCATTTATGTTGAGACCAAACAGAAGTGTGTTGTTTTTACTGAAGTGCTTCAGGATAGCTAAACTTCTAGTGCATAAAAGAAGAAGGAAGTTTAAAAAGACTGAAAATATTTTCAGTTCAAAAGAAGAATCTTCCCCAGCCCAAAGGACTATTCAAACATCAGTCAGGTCTCTTAGAAAAAGCTTAGTTATTTCAACAAGTGTTGGACAGAGCTGAAACTGACTCAGCAATTTTATTTCCATTTAGCTCTTCCAGGTACTTTATTATTACCGACTATAAATGATTATTTAACATTTGTTTCACATTTTTATAAACTATTCATTAGTTTAGCCCTTCTTGTCCTATACCTAAAGATTTTTTCCAGCTATATTTAAAACAACATTCTTTCAAGAGTTATAATAATACAAAATAATTGAATCATGAACAGTTATGGTATATAGGACAGAATTTTGCAGGCTAAATTTAAATTGACCAATATTTAGGTGTTCCTGCAGCATAGAGAACTGCTGAACAGATCTTGATGAACAGGTTTATTGAAGCTCACAAAGAGAGCTAGCTGCAAGCTTCCTATTTCTTTTTTAGGCTGAACCCTTGCTCACAGTAAGTTCTTTTCTGATTAAGAACATACTGTGTTACTGCTGGATGCTCTTGTTTTGAGTGTGTTGTACAAATTTCACTGTGACAGGAGCTAAATGAAAGCTCATTTTCTCAAATTAATAAACACCATCATGAATTCCAGCATGGACATTTCAAAAAAGTTTCTCATTGTGATGATTAAGACAAGCTCTCCATAATAGAGTCACAAAGGGATTAACAATTTTATAAGTTTAGCAAAAGTAACTGGATGTCAGCATTAATTGCCGCCTTGAAAGTCTATCCTAAACAAGTCATCATAATGCCTCGGATCCAAAAGAGAATCAGTTCTCTTCTTAAGAGGTAGATACTTAGTTGGATGCAGCTTCTTGATACTATTTCTTCTAAATGAAAGTTCATGCTGGTATTGTGCTTTTAGAACAAGCTACATGTCACTGATTGAGTAAATTATGAAACGACATTTCTGGGGTCAGGGTACCCTGCATGCCAAGGTCTGCATTTCAAGTGCAGGACCTGGATGCAAAATCTGCATGCACACTCATGAGGCACGTAACTTTCCCTGAATACTTCAATGATCAGCAGCAAGGTCACCCACTGCTTATGTAAGTCTGAGTACAATTTTGTGTCTCGATTTCTTTGTGTGAAAATATGCTGGTGATACACTCCTTAATATACAAGTTAGGATGATAAACTGGTTAGTGTTTGTGAAGTAATAGCATGTTGAAATCTGCTTAGCTCACCTCCCTGAACTCAAGGATAGAGCTATATGAATTCTCTCTTAAAGAACTTACAGTCTTGCTGTTTGAGACATCCATATTGCTTAGATAAGCAATAAGATAAGGTTCAGCCTAACCTCCTGAACCTGAGATCTGATTCATCTATCTCAGTCTGTGAATGGCTGGAGTTAAAGCAATGTACATTTCATACCAGGGATAGAATTAAGTATCTCCCTGATGCTTTAATATTTATGCAAGTGTACACATGCTTATATATAGAATTTTCTTAATGGGGAGCTAAAATCAAAAGTCACATAGAAAGAATACAAACTACACCAAATTTGGACTACAGAAATAAGGGAAAAGATGAAGGCTCTTTGCACAAATAAATTACCTTAAACCTTGTAGGTGAACAGCACAACAAAACCCATAAAATTTCCAATTCAGCAAAAATATCCTTTCTATTTCTGCCCCCTTAATAAATTAATGAATACTACCAAGCCTGCTAGAGACAAATAGGTTGTCTATGCTTGTCATGCTAACTAACATCCATATAGATACTGGGACACTTGCTGTCATTGTATCAGGAAAAATCTGTGATAGCAGGAGAACAAAGGAAATTCAAAATCTCTTCAAAGATTATTATGCAAACTTTACAGATTTACTTGCACAGAATTACTCATATCACACCACCAAACAGTTGAGTATGACTGCCTCCAAAACTCTGCAGATAAATCCTGTAGAAACAAGCTGTATCTATATATATAATTGCCTGAGTTTAGTACTACATCTAGCTACAAATTTTGAAAGTTGGTTACAGAATATGCTGCACCTCAGACCTGATGGATTAAAATAAATAATTATTAATATAATTTCTTTCAAAATAAGTAATTCCCAAATTAGAATATTTTGGAAATTAGTTGGAAAAAGAGCAGCTAAAGAGACCTGGATTATTCACAGACTTAGACAAGATGGAAAACAATTAGATCATCTATCCCATTTTCCTGCCAATGCAGTATTGTTCCCTGCAGTACATTTTCTAATGCTTAGTTTTTGAAGTCCCTTGAGAAGGGAGATTCCAGCATTTCCTTTGGACACATACTGGCACACTGTCAGGCAGGTTTATCCTCCCTCTCTTCAATCAAGCATTTCCTGTCTCTTCTTACTTCATCTTCCACTCAAGAATTCTTCCTCCTCCTTAGTGCCAGAGCCTTTCAGGAATCCAGAAGGGACACGCTGCCTATAGGAACAGATATTCCCAGAATAGGATATTTCACAGTATGGAAACCTGTAGCAGACAATTTTAGGAGAACATTCTAGTAGGCTCCTTTTGCTGGTCCTTGTGTGCTGGGCAGGATGCCTCTGAAAGGTGCTTAACCACCTTGGAACATTTTCAATTCTTCAGTATGAATTTTGGGGAGAATATCTGTTGAAACCAAAGGTTGACTGCCTCAGATCAGGTTAGAAGGACTGCTGAATGAACATCCTGCAGTGAAAAATAAGTACTATGTCAGCCCCTTTAAATAAGTGAACATAAGAAAGAGGCCTGAAGAAAGCAGAAAAATACAGAGAAAAACATTGGCCCAGTGGAGACTGAATACAAACTCATCTGTGCTGAATGGATCTGCTCAGGAGAGCATCACATATAGGTACAATATTCACAGTCATGCTACAAACACAGTAGCCCACAGCAACTCATCCCAAGCAGTTCTCTTATTGACAGAGTAGTTGTGGAAAAATATTTATTACCATGCAGCAGGCTGTGTGCAGACTCAGCATTGTGAAATCCTGGCATGTGTTGGTGAAGAGATCCCTCTGCAGTTCCTGCAAAAGCTGGTGGTTCCTAGGGAACCCCGGGTCAAATATGTCTAAAGATTTTAGACATCTGAATAGTCAGGTCAAGACAGGAATTTAAGCAGGGTCTGCTGAGTGGAAGTGTTAAGCTTGTCAGATTGAATGACGCAGCGTTTTAACCTGAGCAGTCCAAGTCTGCTACCTTGATGACAACATTGTATTACAGGTCATGATAAATGTCATTCTTGAACTAGAGGTTTAGCTTTGTCTTGAAAAAGCCTTGCCAGAATACTCGGGGATATTTTCTGAGAACAACAACAAATGTTAAATATCTTTTTGTTCTTCAGATTTAAGCAGGTGGACTTCGTAGTCACTGGTCTTGCAAAACAGTTTGCAGCAGGGAAGAATTAAGTTTCCATTATCTAAGTCAAAAGACTGGCCAGATATAAAACAAAAATGATGAAAGAATTTGGTTGTAATTTGGTCTGGGTCTTTGAAGGGATAGAAATATTCTTGGATGTGTCCTTTGTTTTGACACGTTTATGCCGATTACAAATAGAAGGGCAAAGTTGGAGTATTATTTCCTCCAAACTGCCTCAGCCCCACTTTGTTCTAGTGTCTCTGACAGAATCCCTTTGACAGTGAATGAACTTTCTCTTTTAATTGTTCTTGAAGGTGTTTAAAGCATCCAAAAGAAAAAAAGAAATAGTTCTACCAGAAATTTGTTAAAATCTGGAAAGTATCTATAGCTTGTAACTTACATAAGGCAATGTAATTTTAATAAATCTTTTGCTGCTCTTAAGAAAAAAAAAAGTAGAGATAGAAAAGCTGCATCAGTAACTTACTTCATTTAAAATTCAGAGAGCTAAATCAGTGTCTTTTCTTTTATGTTTTACTGAAACTGTCCTGGGTGCTGCTTACTTCAGCATCAAATTCAAGAATGAAAGTTAATTAGTGAGAATAAAGACAAGCACATCTGAAGTGAAAAAAAACAGGCTAAAAATTAGATCTTTACATACTTCGTTTGAAGAACTATACAAGCATTCAAAAAGGAGAAAAGCAGAACAAAAGTCCTGTGAAGTGCAAGATTTTTGTCCTGAATTACTGAAAATTGGATGATCATCAACTGACATGCGATTTCTATTTTAAAACATAGGTTAGCCTTAAAAGGGGGGCTTTTTATCTTTTTAAGTAGAAAAAGATATACTTGTTGTTTTGAAAAGAGGGGAAAAATAATTTAGAGTGTTTTGCAGTGCTGAATTATTAATTAGCAACACAGTAACCGTTGGTTCCACCAGCACACAATGCTTTGTACTTCCCTGGGAGTGCAGGGGCAGTGAAGCTCCATTGGGCACATCTGTGCAGCTTCAATGGGTGGTAAATTTGGGGTTTCAATTAATTGTTTCCTAGTAAACTGTGGAAAGGCAGTTCCTGGGAAAGCAATAGAAAACTTGTCCCATTTTAGTGCGCAAGCTTCACCCATGCCACAGAATGTTTTTGACAGCAAATGGTGAGGCGTTCTAAACTAAATTTTAAGCTGCACCCTGACAGAAGGTGAAGAGCAACCATCCATCTCTAGTGAAGGTTATGTTTATGGACAGGATTGCAGGTTGGGAAAGCCTCCTCCTGTTAGGGTTTGAGGTAGTAGCTTCAGGGCAGAGACAGCACAGTAACACTGCAAAGACCCTGTGATCAGCTCATTATTTGTGGTGAGATTAAAAAAAGAAAAAATACCTTCTATTGAATCAACAGTCACAGGAACTGTGAAAAAGAAAAAAGGAGCAGCTTAGACCTATGCATGGAAGTTACCATCTGTAGTATTTCCAGTTATTCAATCAAGTGCATAGTTAGTCATAAAACTTAGTAAAAGAAGCGCAATTCCCCTGAAGAATCAGAGGGAAGAGAAATCTGAATCACAGGCTTTTTCTCCGATACAAACAGCAAAACAGTCAGGTATTTGCCAACACTTGTATGAGGTCTATAAAATTGAAAAGAGGAGGAATTTTAGGTACTTGCCCTACTTCTACTCCCACCCACAAAAAGCAAAAGCTTATTTTTTTCCTAATATACAGAAATCAAAGAACTTGTGTATCTACAAATTTAGGAATTTGTCATCAGAAAAGCAAAAAAGCAAAACCCAAAAGCCCCAATACTGCACAAAAATACCCAGACACCACACATCCCCAAACACACCACAATCAGTTTGGTAGGTAGGTATGAAACAGAGATGTAGGTGGGCAATATAACACTAGTTAAAGCTATTTGATTTTCACCCTAGCAAAATAGGTGAAGTCTGTTTAATAAGCCATCATCTTTTAGAACACAGGAGAAACATTCCTTGAGATGTATTTCCTGTTTTCCTCTCATTATTCTTTAGAGTGGAGAGGGATGATGCTTCCTTTTCTGTCTGGGGCAGATGGTTTTGCAGCTTGAGCTACTACTTTGATAAAAGCAGAGGGGGAAAAAGCTTTCCAAGTCCAAATTCCCACAAATAAGCACATCAAGCATCTTCACAAATACTTCACAACAGCTTCCAAGCTTAGTGATGGTGTTGCCTTGAAACAGTCCATCGAAGAAGATGAAATCAAGTAAATACAACAAACTCTAATGTTTTTATAATATTTTTTCACATCTAAAATAACTTTTTAATGCAATTATGTTGTTCCTGGAAAAGACTCACTGCAGAGACAGATTACAAGCTGCTTCATTCCCTTCTCCTGCAAAAGAATCTCTGTTCACCAGGAAGAAATCTTGTAAGGCAAATGACTTCTAATCCATTTGTGGGCAGCTTATTGACTCTGTATCACTATATGTGTATGAACCACCTTCCTTATTAAGCCTTGGGGATTTTACATTGAGCAGAGCAATTGAAAACCTTTTTGGATAAGCAGTTGTCAGTATGGGTCTTCCAACAGAAGCCAGCTTGACATAAATAATTTCCATTTAAGTTTCAGTTGATATTCCGTGCCATTTATTTCATGGATGCTGCCTCATCCCAGTTCCTTTAGCTGCTCTACATCATGGAACCCAACCCACTAGAAATACAAGTTGTGGCAAGCAGTAGAGACCATGAAAGCTGATGAAAAGCTCACTGCTGTTTGTGCTGCCCATTGCAGCACCAGCTCAGCCCACAGAGCTTGGTGTCAGGTATTTTAGCAATGCTGCGAAAACCACAGCCCTCCCAGCTTTGTAGACAGCTACACAAACCACTGTCGCTCTTTGGGTGTGAATGATTGCTGACAGCACTGAACTGTGAGGAGCAGAGGGCAGTTTCTGATTATAGAGGTCACAGTCAAGTCCTCTAAGAAAAAATTCCAGTGACTTCAGCTCCCACACAAAGCAAACATACTGACTAATAACACTTGGTCTCCCTTCTCCATCAGATATGACACTTAAGCTCTGTCAGCCACCTAAGAGTTGCTAAAATAAATATGCAGTGCTACTAGCAGGTACTGTTTCCACTTGTTTCTCCCCCCCCCAATTCATGCTGTCAAGACAGTTTCTCCAAAAGAAAAAGAAAGTCTGGGTTTTTTGAAAGGGAAGGAAGACCTCAAATTTGTATCTGCTTTTTTAAATTTACCAAAGCATTTGCATTTACATTGTGTAGTAATACTTGTCCAGTGAGTCTGACACATGATGTTCAGACTCTCTCTTTTTGTTGTCCATGTGACATGAACACTGCACTCAAATCAGAGAGACATATTTTATCAGATACACTGCTTTCTTTTCTTTAAGGGTATTTTGAGATGCAAATTCTCTAAAAACTTACAGAAATATAAACATGCAGACCTGAACTCCAAGCCTGTTCTCACACAACTAAGTTGTCTTTCTTTCCTTCCTTCTTTTTTAAACTATTTTGGTTTTATCCCATTATTTCATCCAGGTTTCACAATTGTTGTACTTTGGAGGTACGTTTCTTAAAGCAGGTTCCCACTTCCATGGCAAGGTCTACTGAACATTTCAAATTAAGTGTTCCTGTTAAGCTATATGTAAATTTTTATGTGATAGTTCACTTTTGTTTTATTGGTTTAGTAGGGGAACTCAGATTATGCTTTTCTTATGGATATCTAATAGAAAGATTTCAGTGCAGAAACACAGCTAAAGCAGAAATGAAGATACATTAATATTTTTAAATTTATTTCTGCAGTTAATTCCTTAGCTGATTCATCTGATTTCTGACTGATTTCACAGGTCACTGGACTTGCCAACACATTTTTTCATCTGAGTCACTTCTTTGCCAAACCAAAGAGAAAGGAAACAAACTTGCCTTTCTTCCTCCACTGCTAAATACAAGACTGGGCAGGAAATAATTATGGAGACAACAAAAGGAGTGCAAGTACTTTTACTTTCTGTGCATAAGCACACACGTACTCTTCCATGAAAGAAATAATTGAATGCATAAAATTTTAGCAAATATTTCAAAGCCAACAATACTTGACTGTTTAATTCTGAATCAATTCTTCTTTATGGCACTTTAAATGTATACCTCTGAAACCAAAGAGCTTTATATTCCAAGCTAGACCCTCTAGTCCTCCATCAGATGCCAGTGTGATTCACAAACCTATCAATGTGACAATCCACCCTTCAAAGTGAAGAAAATTCTGCATTTAAACCAGAACACCCTGTTACTAGATACTCAGGTAATTTCCTATTATAAATGTAGCCTAATCATCACACTACAACAAGTGCTTCCTGACAAAAGGCAGAAGTGCTCTTCATAATGTGATAGGGACAGACTATACAACAGCTTTCACATCATTTGTTGGGACACCGTTCACCATTTTCTATGGATACGAAACTTTAGAAACGTTAGCATTTATTTATTTCTACCCAGACTTCAGTGTGCTAAATGAAACAGACTGGTTTTTTGGCATCTGTAAGACCTTAAATTTATTAAAGGATGAATCTATGGTAAGTTCAAATGCTAACTCAATTAGGGTGTTTACACGGAGTCTTTGCACAATGTTTATGAGATGAAGTTTGAAATAAAATCCAGACATATTCTGTTTCTGTTTTGTACCACAAAGATTGCAGTGCAGCTAGGAAACATACTTCAGTGAGTCACATCTTGGAAAAGAAAAAGATAAATGGCTAAAAGTGCAATAATAGTCAAATAT
Organism: Geospiza fortis; assembly: GCF_000277835.1. Classification (NCBI taxonomy): domain Eukaryota; kingdom Metazoa; phylum Chordata; class Aves; order Passeriformes; family Thraupidae; genus Geospiza; species Geospiza fortis. Next base: position 1,478,171 of record NW_005054320.1, read on the forward strand.
CTGGAAATAAACACTAACTGAGCTATCAGATTTTTTTGTAGTCCAGCTCACAATCACTTCTACTCCATGTTCAGGATGTTGCTTCTGCTACCCAACTTAAAAAAAAAAGGGAGACAATCACTTCTCTTGATGACATTACATCTGTAAGAAAGGCAACAGAATTAATTGCTGTTGCTGTCCTGTATTCAGCTGATTAAGGCTGTAGAGGTTGAGAGTCCAGTTATTTACAATTTCAGCTTCTAGCTTATCAATAGCCCTTAACATATAATTTCATTTAAATAGAGAAACTTGGAGCACCTTGCAAACATAATGAGCCAGTGCTTTGGTCTTGCGAAGGCACACAGCATTGTGCAGGTACCCCTTCCATGAAACAGGAATTGGCAGCAGGAA
>NW_005054320.1:1478578-1526141 GCF_000277835.1 Geospiza fortis
AGCGGGAATTGCATATGTACTTACAGCAGCAGAAATGGAGAGGCCAAACACCAATAATTCTGTTCGTATCATATACCTACGGGGGTTTTATTTGCACAGAGGCATTCATTACACATAAACATCAAAGGAAAAAGGAGAAAAGGTTGCAGTAAGTCATGAAAAACAATGTCAAAATTAAGGCACTTGATGCATTTGAAACCTTTCCTTTGCAATTCTGATTTTTCACTTCATTCCTGATTTCTGCTTTTTGGCCAGGGTAAGAACTGGGTAGGAAGTTGCAGTCCAGTGCCTCTGTAAAGCAGAGGAGTAGGGTATGTTCTACAAGTAACTTTCTGGCAGTGTTTGGCTCCAAATGTCTCTTCCTCACCTAAATACATTGCCACAGTTGAAAGTTTTTGAGTTAGACCTACACCCTTTGTCACAAGAAACACTGCCTTACTCATGTCCTCTGCCTCAAAGCAGGGCTTTCTTACATTGCAGAGGTTTAACCAGAAATAGGACCAAAGTAATAATTAACCTGAAGCAACCTTTTTTAAAAAGTGCATTACTATAACAGCTGCTTGCTGCATGCATTGCATTTGCAAGCATATACTGTCACCTTTTCCAAGTGACTAGGAATTTATTTTGAAGCAGAAGCAAAGGGAGAATATCCAATAAGTCATCTGATTTATTATAGTAGCCTTCATATACATGTAGTGTTAAAGTGATCATATGGTTGGCTGTAGAAATGCTATGTAATTCAGTTCGGTGAAAAGGTTTAAAGGATTAAGTGATACACATATGCTTTTGTAATTACATCAACATGTTAAAAAACCCAGTTTTTTTAAAAAGTGCTAAATCACTGTACAGGATATGCAAGCTAAACCAAGAGCCTCCTTTGGAGAGAGAAGTGAAAAGATATATTTGCCAAGTTAGATAGCAAAAGTTTTGGCACCTCTGAAGATCTTGAATGCGTCTACACGTAGGTGCGATTCAAAACACTATACACACATTTCCAACAGCAAGATCTGCAATTCCTCACCATCCTACCAAAAATCCTAAAGGATTCTGATAGTCTGTACTACCTTGGCTGAGCCTGCATGTTCACTGGTGCCAGATGCCATTCTGAGCAGTTTTGATTCCAGCACGGATAGCAGGACTTAGTGTCCAAGAAGTCCTTAATGCTTGTTATTTGTGAGAAGTAAAACATGGGGGCTTACCTGTCTTTCTGTTGTTTTGTTTGTTTCAGCTTGGTTTTTTTAAATTTTGTTTGTTTGTTCTTCTAAAAAGCAATGTTTATTTAGTATGATGTTTCCTGGTCTATCCATCTCTTCCTCCCCTGAATAACTTTTGAGATTGCTGGGCAATTTGAAACTCATCCTGAAAGTCTAAAAGAAAACCATATCCTTGCACAAGTTCCTGAAATCAGTGGGTGAGCAATGGGTAGAGACACAACTTGGCATCTTCCCAGACAGAAAGGCAGACAAGATTCATCTGTTAGTCATTCAGTTTGGCCTCAGAAAAGCAAAGAATGCAAATCCAGGAGAAATCAAAATTCATTGGTTTTGCTGCTAGCATAGCAACTTGGAGAATCTAAATCTTGCTATCTTGGGTGATACATAAACAAACCATTAGGGATCCAATCCTGCTTCCTTGCTATTGATTGAGGTAGGAAGGGAACATCAGTAGAAATACAGTGAGATAATACAGTTTAGGAACTTACTCTTGTATTCCACTCCAACACCACATCTTCTGAGCATCAGACTGTTTGGTTGGGTTCTTTTGTGCTTTGTTTGTTTGTTTTAAAGTGTCACAGGACAGTTACATGTTTCAGAAAAATGAATTTTTCTTCAGGGAATATCTGTTTGATGAGACTATTCCTCAAGGACCCAGTTTAGACTAATGATACTAAATAGCAATGATACACACATAATTCACTTTTAGCCAGCATTCTGCTTCAGGGTGATCTGCATGGCAGATAACCAGAATTCATTACAACATTTTTCATTGGCTTAACTTGTCATATAAAATCAGGCTAGGACTCCCTTTTAGGCTAACTCTGACTACAGCTCTTGGGGTGTCATCAAAAGGTAATTTCCATTAGCAAAGCAGATATTTTCATGGTTAGGCTGTAGACTGAGCAAGGGAGAGAGAGGGATAGGCTGGTCTTAAAGGAAAAAATCTCTAGAATAATTCATTATGAAAAAAGCAGACAGGGATAGGAGTTTATATCCCCTTTTGAAATTACCTTTTGCTAACATTAGTGACTCACAAAAAATGGGTTAACATTTTAGCCACATGGATGTTACACTGGGTTTGAGCATGATGGAAGAATTTACCAACTTCAGTCCATTAGGTAACCTAGTTTTGACTTGGGTTCCATGTTTCCTTGAATAAAATTACAATGATCTACCACAGCTTTTGTCCTGTGTGGAAAGAAGTGTTCAAAGCTGTTTAAGTGATCTGGATGTTTTTTTCCAAAACTTCTTTTATAGCTCTATTAGGTTCTTGTAAACCCTCTGACAAAATATGAATCCTGATCATAAAAAATCCTAACTAGAAAAAGATGAAAAAGGGCTTTTTCACTTCATTTGTACTAAAGTGTTATCTTCTACTCTTAAAAATGCGTTTGTTATCAGTTTGGAATCAGAATTTTATTTAAGTAGATTCAGACTTTAGCACGTGATATTTGATGTTCAAAATATCAGATGTCCTTATGGACATACATGAGGACACATATTTGAAAGATTTTTTTCTTGACTCAGTAAGGGAATGCTCAGCTTTGCATTTTAAGGGCCAGAAGTTTAAAAGCCTGCTCGCAAATGGATTCAGCTGCAACTGGCTGCTACAAAGAACGTGCCCGACAAAACATTTTGTCATTTAGAACTTGAGCAAAGAAGCCTAAAGACAGTCAAAGAATTTAGATGAACATTTCTGGATGTTTTCTACTACTAGTATTTGCTCAGAGAAACAGACTTACCAAAGAAGCTGAGTGAAAAAGTAGGTTGCCATGTTAAGAACACCACTGAATATGGCATAGCCAACATGCACACCAGACTGTTGCTATTACGCTGAAATAGCCACATTTCTGTCTAGCTTGCCTTCCCATGCACTGTCTGCATCCAGCATCCTGACTCAGTGGCATATGTGTGCCATTGAATTGATTAGAAGGAATGGTAATTATTCAGATCATCTTAATTATTTATTCTTCTGCAGTACCCATACTTGTGCCTGGTCCTTCCACTGCTCACTTACCATTAGCAATGAAATTCAGCTAGGTTTCCATATGCAAATTCTTTTGAATATTATCCTCATCCTAACCATGGCAAACCAAGGACACATTACCTGGGTACAAGACCAATGTTAAGATAAACACAGAATTTGTGGAAGGAGAACAGCCTGATGATCTATCTTTTTGAAAAAGAATGAGCCCTTTTGACTGCTTGTCTGTTTTTCCTCATGCCAAACCTTCCATTTAGCAACACATTTTAATCTGGAGGACAAGTTAAAGCACTTCAGATTTGTAATGAAGCAGATGACAGAAAAACAGAGCAACCATCATTCTGATCTACATGTCCCACAGGATGGAAAACAGATGCCACTGTCCAGCAAGGGGACTGTGTACTGAATTTGAAAGAAAAGGTGAAGGAATTATTGCACTTTTATGGGGGACAACACCTTAAAAATAGTAAAGCATTCTTTAAAATGTTGAAGTCTGCAAATTTAGAAATAAACAGTTAATCACCAGAGAATGTAGTCAGACTGCAGAAAAGTCATAAAGTGGTCATCAGCCTGTCATAAGCAGTATTGCCTCTTACAGGAATACATACCTTTCCTTTTAACACTGTCAGAGTCCCTTCTCTCTTACCTTTGTAGCTTAGAATCTTATCTGCATCCACTGCAGGCATATTTCAAGCTTCACCATTTTCAAATATTTGCACTAAGTTCTTCAGCTTTTACTAAAATATGGAAACCATCCATGTAAGGGCCCTGTTCAACACTTTGCCTTCAGGTAATGCTCCTATTTTCTTGAAAACAGAGCTTTGCTTCAGATGAGTCAGGTATAGACACAGTTCACAATATCCACAATATCTGGTGGATATTGTGGATAACCTCCTGTGGATAACCAGGAAGGATAACCTCCTTCCTGCCAGAGGTTATTTAGAATGAAAAATAGAAACAGGAACTATGCTCTCGAAACGAACTCTTTAAAAACAGAGACTTCAGAATTATGAATGCCTTATTCCTCATCACAGTATTTTTTGCTATCAAACTCAGAATGGTAAAAGGAAGGAGTTGGGTAGCATCAAATCAAGGCACTTCAAGAGCCTTTGGTGCAACATGGCTCTTCATGTTATGTAAATCCACCTCTATAGTCCAGAAGAACATGGGAAACACCAGATAGATTACTCTGCCTATAGGTAGAGTAATCTTCTGGTAGAAGAGATCCCTACAGAGCAGAAACACAAGATACTTTCCCTGTCAGGCCTGGGAAGAGACACACAAACACAAGTAGGTTTAGCTCCCTGTGCTCCATCTTCTACAGTCACCTGCTGAGGTAGCCCTGGTAGTGTTTGTGAGGTTAACCATTAAAAATTATAAAGCTGTTGATAATTTTCATTAGTATTTATTTTTGTTTAAAACCTCATTTGAGTTACATTTAATTCATATTTTTCAGGATTATTTCAAGCCTTCCTGAAGTATAAGGTTCACAAGCAGATTTACCAAATGACATGTAAAATTCTAATATAATCCCTCCCATTTCAGGAGAACTAACCAGTACCTTTATAACGTCTCTGCCTTTATTTTATTAACAGATATAGGATGGAGAAAGTGTATGCATATATGGTATAGAGAACAGGGAAGTTGGCAAATTAATTCTGAAGTGGTTAAATGCTCATCCTGCCTTCCCTCCTTCCTCCACTCCCCCAAAAGTACAAAACCAAACCACAGTACTTTTTAGAAGCCTAAAGATTGACAATCATTCCTCAGTGGTATTTTTTCAAAGTGTGGTATGGCAGATATGTTATCAGTGTGAATTAAAAAAAAAATACATATAAATATACACACTCTTTATTACTTTTTCCCCAGAAGAATGACATTTAACAAATATAAACCCACTTCAAAAGACTTAGCGTTTCATTCTGGTTCTGAAATTCATATTTCTATTTTCACTGTCTCCTTAAATGTGACAGAGAAAAAAAAAAGAGTATTAAAACAACACTTACCACTTGGAAGAAGGAGGCGTAGCAAGCTGCAACCAGCTCCAAAATGGTCCCGCTAGGGCTGTAACTTCTTGGCTCTACCAATAACAAGGAGAAAGCCACAAAAGAAGCACAGTGGGGAGAAAAATTCTTGTTGCTATTTTGCCAGCTTTCAGATATGGTATTTTTCATTAAGAGCTAGATGTCCTCAAGAGACTACATGATTTTTGCATTTAGAAACAAAAACAAAGACCCCAGATCTTTTTTATTAAAACATATTTACATAGAAATGCAAGCACAAAGTATGAAAACAGTCCTCCTGCATCCAGCTTCTGAACCAGTCTAAGGACAGGGAGATGGCAATAATACACCATACTAACAGGCTGTGGGAAGGGCTAAGTGAGACAACAGGTGTACCTCAGTACTAAGGAGGAGTTAACAAGTGTTTTCCATCATCGCAATTCTTCTAATTTCTTCCTGCATCTTTGTTTTTCTTGGTCTGTTCTTGTTATTTATTCAGTATGAAGAACATTTTTTACTGTTTTTCAAGTGCTGTGCAAGTTCCAAGTTACTAAATTAATTTAAAGCTAGTTAATAACTGTACAAGCTTCTATAAGCTCCTGGAAAGTAGCTGAAAATTATCTCTTAAGACAAAACTGAGTAAAGTTAGGCCTAATTTCATGCAGGAGTCAGGACACCTGCACATTGAGAAGTGGCTGGTAGCTAGCTAGCAAATGAGCTTCCAGTGCTTTGGCTAGTTTGTGTTATCTGCCCATACATAAGCACTGTAATAAACATGAGATGATTTCTCTCTCAGCCAAAATAAGGAATAATTACCTCTGACTTTATTTTTGGAAGGCAGGAATGGATAAATCTATTAGCATGGACAATGTAAAAAAAAAAATCTCAGGTTATCTTACAAAAGTTGTTAAATTGCCTGTTAGAGAATATAATGGTGCTTAACTGCAACATACATACTTTGGACTGAAACTGTAACCCTAAAACCACCCCAGAACTGCCACCTAAGCATGGGGAGACCTAAACTTCAAAGGTGCCTTACTTGTAGAACTTCCTTCTGTGATGAAGCCACTTGCCTAGAAGAACATGAAAGACAAATAAATTTATTAGGAGACTAGTGATGCTTGAAGTTTGAAGTTAAATGAAAGTAAGAACATATAAAGAATAAGAATCTGTGTCTTGAGAAAGGCTTATTCCTACCGTGTGACTTTGAGAGGGTGTTCCTTTAACACAAATAAGAAAATTTTGCAGGAAAATATAATAAAAGGAGATCAAAACTTGTCACAGAAGTGAAGCAAACTTTGAAATCTGAAATAAATTTTACCATGAACATTTCCGTATCCTTACACTGCTATGCTAAGAACATGCTTGAATCCTGGAAGTTAGTCATATTTATATGAATTCTACTTTACATTTCTTGCACTGAACCTGACCTCTGATGGCTTCGGACATGAAATCTGAAGTCAGTCCTCCCTTTCGCTTAGCCTCACTTCTTTCAGAATGACTCAACAGAAAAGTTTGTTGCTTAATGCTGTTCCATAAAACAGTTAATCTAGACTTGACCTTATAAAGCAAGACCCCGTACATCATACTTCTGGCACAGATCTGATCCCATGCACATAGGGCTGGCTATTAGTGATTTGCTTTAGATTTCCAGGGAATCAGTGCAGACTGGAGTGAATTTTTTTTTCTCCTAATTATCCAGTCCAGAAAGAGTAAGGTGAAAAAAATCAAATAACTCTCATGCTGATCTCTGCACTAACGTCATTTACACAATATTTATGGTCCTAAAACAATAACTTTTTCAGGTCAGCAGGCATAAGGCAAGGGTACTTCCAGTCACTCCTTCTGCCAACAGAAAGTCATGCAGGGAGGACTCATGTCAACATGCAGGAACTCAGTCCTGATAGATAATCAGTACCTACAATTTCCTCTGAAGAAAGTCAGAATGAAAAATACCTGCAAGATGATTGTAACAGATAATTAGTGTACCCTAAATATTCACCTTGTATGCATATGATAGAAGCTCTGTAGCTCAGCCTTGTTACATCTAGGCCCTAACCCTAAACAAAAATACTGAGTGCTTGGAACAAGGTGCTTAAATCTGTGCTTAGCCACAGCTGAGCACAAAAATTCATTCTCCCAGTCTCTAGAAAATTTTGATGCTCAGCATCTCTGAAAAGAAGCCAGGCTTTAGGCAGTGACATCTGGAAAATGTTGGCCAAAGCTCCGTGGTTAAGCTCTACGTATCTTGATAAAGAATTTTGTAAACATGGAGCAAACAAGCAATCATTGTTTGGGCTGTAGGCAGCAGTGCTTGAGATATGCACAAAGGAACATTTTGATTGGAAGGATATAATACCAGTGCTTGAGGTGGCTGATGGCTGATAAATGCAAAGGCTCATAAACCTGAGGCTACTTGTTCCTGGTTGTTATATTTTTAAGAATTACAAGTTTTGTTTTCCCCATTCCATGGATTAAATGTGCAAAATCCTTTATACCATATCTCAGGGCTTATATAGGGCTTTTCCTGACATTATAGGCAGCACTATGAATTGTGAAGAATTTTTGAAAAATTTAATAGAAAAGCAAAAAGCCCAGACACTCTTAAGTGTACCCTACTTACTTGATAATTGACCCTTTTCTTTCTCTTTTGCAGCACATGCTTCTTTCCTTCTAAAGTCTTTTAGGGATTGTTCTGGCAAAAGCAGATATTACTTTAGAAATCACAGCATTTAGTAGTTTTTTAACTCAAGACAGTAGTTTTCTGTTGGCTAATTGCCCTAATTCATGACCACTTGCCACAATCTTGGTAACAATGATAATAAAACTGATGGCATTTGTTAAAGACAGGCTTGCACTCACAGAGTTTCTTAGCAATCTTTTATTTAGGTTGGTTTCAGCTCTCAAATTGTAACTTACTTTTCATTTGAACAATCACTGATAATTATAAAACTGATTTCAATTTTTCTTCTTGCAATCAGTCATTCAGTCTGTGGACACATATTTAGCTACTTCAAATTCCACACACATCAGATGACTGGAACACACATTCAGAGGAAAGAGGGATTTTGGATATTTGACTTTCCGAATGCCCAGCTGGAGACAGCGACACAAGGCCAACCTTCACCAAATACAGACCACCCATTTCTGAGAACAAGATTGCCTCAAAGTGTTTCAAACTGAGGATCAGACACTTTTAAAACTCGGGCATACTGTCATCATTTGTATCATGCATAATACTAGAGTTACTTCTTTAAAAAAAAGTAAGGAAGGTGAGACATAAATGTTCATTACTTCTAAAAAACAGGTGCGATTTTCTTTTTGTGAAAGTGTCATGGATTGCTCTGCAAATTTCAGCACCTTGGAGTCACATATAAAACAAGACTGAAATCTTAATCAGACAAAAGCTTTTTCTTTTTCCTGCTAGTTTAAGCTGGAAAAAGAGGAATAGAAGGGATCTATAATATATGAGCAAAATTATCTCTTAATTGAGTGTTTAAAAATGTTTCCATCAGGCATCAGTAGATGGGTCTTTAAATGAAAGCCTAGTATTACAATGGCATCTATTTTAGGTCTTGCATTCCAAGAGAAAAAATATGAGCCAGATATGTTAGTCTGTGTTGACATGTCAAGTACATCACTCCCATTAGAAGGGCTGTTGTGGATCTGAATGACCCAAAAGATGTTCTGTGGCTCAACTGAATACCAGAGAACAGAAGCATAAATGAATTTGGACACGGATAATTCAATTGTAGTTACTGCGCTTCTGTATCAACCTATATGTAAACTTCCACCAAACAGAAAGCACCTGGAAAAGCTCTGCTAAGAGGGCTTGATTCTTTGACAGCTTTGGATGACAGCCTACTTAGACAGCCAAGAGAGACATTGCCTTGTTTTTTCACTACAGCATTGTTTTTAAGATCGCCTCGAAATGCCCAAATTTACAATTAGAAAGCATTCCCTACAAAGACAGCATATAATTACATGCTTGAGGTTTTCAATATATGCTTGATGTTTTCAACACTCTTCACTCCAGCTCATGCTGGTTTTCTTTCAGTGCTTATACCTCATTCTCCCCTGAAAGCTCTAAACCTGAAATTTTTGCACACACAAAAGCTTCACATAGTTATTAACTTAATGTATGACATCACTTCCTTTTGTTGTTTATAAGCAAGAAGATTGTTCAGAAATATCCTGGGTTTGTATAGTCTAAATTAATTGAAAAAATAATCTTCATTTAGATAAAATAATGTGGAAATCAACATGATGTCAAACTGAGACTGATTTCAGTAGTAATGACAGTAACTGATTAACTTCATTCTGCTTAACAACACTGCTTACATTCTCCCTGTCTCTCCTTAAAGTCAATTATTTCAAGACTCGAGGGGTTTCTCTTATGCACATCTGCAAATTCAGTGTCAGATCCAGATTTGCATTTTGGTGGTGAATCAAGCTGGCCTCAGTTCACCTAATGAGAGCCCAGTTTTTACCAGACAAACAAATTGAGGTGATTTAATTCTAGTGGGGTTTAACTGACATATTTACTTGCCTTTGCCATCCTTTTTTCTCTTCTAATGAATCAAACATATTACTACACACTGTTGATAAATTGAAAATGATAGGATAGAACAGATGAGATAGACATTAACAACTTTAAACAAAAGACGCCCAGTTTAACTCACTAACATCCGATACCACCAGTCCTTCAAAGGAAAGTTACATTTTTTAAAGGATTGGGAAAGAGAACTAAGATTTAAGGATTTTTTTTTAATTTAAGCTAGGCATGCTAGAAATACTCGAAATTACTGCACCTTCAAAATTTTATGTCTCAGTAGCATACACATACTGCTTAACCACACAGGTTACCTATATGTATTCTCTTTATATAAATGATCAGCACATCAATAGATAAGGAATTTACTTAAATCCTTGGAAGATGAAAAAGCTGTGACCTGTACACTAATGTATACTAATTTGCTATGTATATGCAGTTGTTTAACCACAGTACAAAGATAAAGTCTGAGTCTGCTTTTTAGTACAGAATTGAATGATGAAAAAAAAAAAAAAGACAATTTGTTACTTAGTGTCTAGTCATGACCTAAGCCAAGTTATGAATTGACATGAATTGGACTTTTTCCACCAATGGGAATGAAACTTGGCTGCTAACATCTCTGTTCAAAGAGATACTTGACTCTACACAGAGCTCAGCAACCAGACCTAAGCTTGGGACTGCCAGTGACTCACTGGGAACCTTCAGGCAAATGAGTCTTTCAATTTTCCTTTGTTTTCCTAACTCAAAATTGGTAGTAACAAAACCTGAACACTTAGAAAGTCTTGTGGCTGAAAGCTGTCTTCAGCTCTAACCAGCATTACTACACAACTGGCAGTGTTAGACATTTCATTTTGTTGAGAGCATAGGCATAATTTCATTTTCTCTGATTGTGGTATGTCAGCATGCTCCCAAAGGAAGCAATACCCTTTCCCAGTTGTTTTTAAATCCTGACTGAAAACCAGCAGCCTACCTGGTAATGCTGTTTTCAGTGGGCTTTTTGCACCTTCACATACATTTGTTGTCATACTATTGATTCACAGGCTTTTCCATCAAGTGGAAATGAGATTGGGCGGCTCATATCAGCAGTGTCGGTTTGCTGCTGAGCAATAGCAATTCATGAGACCTGAAGAGTGATCTTATGCATATTGCTCATGTTGACTTGTACTGATTACTCCCCGAGTTCTTTCATGAGAGGCACTGAGATTAATTAATAATCAAAGACTTGCTCAGGCTGAGAGAAGCAACAGCATCCATGTGTAAGCCAAATAAGGATAACCTCATGTCACTCTCAGTTTTCTGCTGTAAAGAAAGACTTAATTAAAATATTGTAGAATTCTTTCATGGTCATGTAGAGCACAGAGTTTTCTGCTGATACCATTTGATGCAGTGAAAAAAGTCAGAGGACTAGTTTAAACTGAATGACAGGCATTTCTGCTGAGAGCAACAGCTGCCTCACAGACATTAAACAATGAGGTCTGCTTTGAAGAGCTAATGCAAGTTTATTTGCTCTGCAACAGGGAAAACCTTCAGTTCTGATTTTTTTGAAACATTCTTTCAATAGTTTAGCTTGGGTTTTGCACAACCTTTACAGAATTAAGCACTCTAGCAGACTGCTGCCAACAAAGGTTACTTAATTCCTCAGTAAAGGGGGAGTCTTGTTATTTAGATAAAGTAGCTACTGTAGTAGATTTGCAGATATGTTAAGAGTATTACAGGATCTAGAGGTAGATTTAGGAAGAAAATACTATAAAGCAGAAAAAATTAAACAGAGTACTTATTGAAACTTGAAAGACATTATGACATGTGATGTGATTGCATTTTAGATACAGGTGGAATTGTGTTACCCGCAGTGTATTGCATGTTGCAGAGTGACACTTGATCATAGTTACATTTCCTTTTAAAACAAAGTCACCTTTTAAATCTCCCACTACTAATTACATTGGAGGAAGAAAACAGAAGCCACAGGGTTCTTCTGTCTGCAAACTGTCATATTATGTTTCCCTAAGTACCAGTATGTTACTCACAAATTTTTGTCTGAAACTGGACTGGTGAATTCACCTGCCTTAGGTTCACTGTGACAGGACAGCAGCTGCTGTTACCAGAGGAACCACAGCAACACAGACTATTTAGTCTAATGCCTTCGCTGTGGTCATAGGGTCACTTTGCAATAGCCATTCTGGAAAAAAATTTGCAGAGTCAACTCAGTTTCCATTCCTCATGTGAACACAATCTTTCATTCTGCTTTACTCACCAAAATGGAAGTATTAAGTACTTCACCATGGTACGTTACAGCAGATGGGCTGCCTGTTGCTGGTTGATGGCTGTGCATGCTTTGAAACAAGGTGTCAGGCTCTTGTCCAGGCTTTACATAGAAACCTCACCTAAATCACACATCTGTGTGCTTAGCTAGTGATATAGACACTGGAAAGAGACAACCAGTCTAGATTTTTTCAGCTTGTGAAAGTTCATCTGTCAAACCAACCGCTTGAACAAACATTCTGAGATTTTATTGGAAAAAATTACTTGAAGAGAAATGTTCCCCCAACACTCTCAAAACCCTGTATGCAAATTTGGTCTCTTTAGAGACTAAACAAGTGTTTTAGCAGACTCAGCTGCAGAGGTTTTATTGGCAAGTTATTAGAAGCTGCAATTTTTTTTAATACAACTTCAAGAAAAAAATTTAGACACTTATGGGAGACTGACAATACTAAAATACGGAGGAAGAAAGAGACACTTGGCAAAATACATGAGCAAAACACAGAGCTGGTTCTCCTCAGAGCTTGCTTTGCATAAAATAATTATGATCTCCATTGAAGCCCATGGATTTGCATACATTTAAAGAGGAGTCAGTCAATGTGTTTGCTGCACAAAGTAAATGCACAGGAATTCTTCCCTTTCCCCATATTCTTGGATGATATTTTGCTACTAGAAATTACAAACCAACTAAGCATTGAAAAGTGCTTTTCCCTAGCACCACTGAATGGCCTGGTTTATGACTTTTGTTTTGGGATGGTAGCTCGGGAATCAATCTGTTTTTAATGTAAGGTCTGATCTATCTTTTTTTCTCTACTAGATATTTATTACGCTAAAAATATTCCTTTGGTATCTCAACATCCCCATTATTTGACACTATGGATATCTGCCAGTGCCTAAATATTTCATGAACTACCCATAACCTTGTAGATACACATATAAATCATTAACAATTGTAAGAGAAAATCTGGCATGTTTCAAGTAAATGGCAAAACTTTCCTTGACTTCAGCAAGGATCAGATTTTGCCGCTGCCCTGTTTACAATGTGTCTAGCAGTGTCACTGCCCTTTTAATGCCACCTGTCAGCAGGCGTCTGTGCTAGAAGTTCCAAATAACAGCATTTGCCTTATTATCCAGCAAATTAAAACTGTATTTTCTGCTGGCTCACACTGAGTTTTCAGTCCAAGGTGGAGGTGGTGACATCTGCTCAAATGAGATTGCATACTGCTGGAGTGAATTCCCAGATCATTCCTTGGTGTGTTTGGAGCTAATAAAATCAGAAACTGAAGTTGATTTGTGTTCTATATGGCCAGAGAGTTGTAATAAGGTCTTAGGATGGTTGGATCTTCCAAAGCACCCTGCCAGTTATAACTGTTATTTATACCATTGACCTCATCTGAGCAACTGTCCAACACTGTGTTGCATCCAGTCGGTTTCTGTGCTGGCATGTGGCAAACACGTGAGCAAATCATCTGGGTATAGAAATAATAATATTACCGATTATCTTGGACCTCTGGCACACCTTTCAGTCCAAGAGCTTTAAATAACTACACATGTTCATTAATGCCTTCCAGCTTCCACTATGAGGTGTATAAATATTAATATAATCATTCTGTAGATGGGAAGACACTAGCACAGAGCTGTTAAATGCCCTGCCTGCTGTCTGGTATGACTTCTGTGGAAGGTGGACCCTGCATCTAACAAGGCTGTTTGTTGTGTGCTCTCAGGCAAACCAAGGCAGCAGAAGATCAGTTGACAACGTATCTCTACATGTTCTGCCTAATGTATCCATCTTTTTTCAGTCTCAGAATTGGATCTACTATGTAGGTGATAAATGACTTCTTGAAAACCACATTTCATTTCCTCTGCTGGAGATACTCATGTTGAATGAAATGGTGACCTCTGCAAGAATTCATACCTCTAAGTAATGGAGAGTTCATCTCTGGGGGGAAATTAACCTACAGGGATATCTTTCTTTGAAGAAGAGCTTATTTTAGGAGAATGAAATATTCATTTTCTCTTGTGATTTTTGGGAATCAGAGCACATCTGATTATCCCCATCTTTGGTCATTGTCATCCTATATCTGTCCTCAGATATTTTTTTCACTTCTTTCCCCAATAAAAATTCACCTGAAAATAGTGATATAAAAAGAGGATGTTAATAGCTGTGCAATTCTATTGCTAGTTTTGATCTCTAACACAGCTATATTGATCAGTCACATACAAATCTGACCCATCTTCCTTCATCAGACCTCATCCCAGTCAAGTCCAGTATTAAATTAAAATAACCATATCCTTTGTTTTACTGTTTTCATTAAGCAAATATGTTACCTACTAAAACTGCCAGCTATCCTGCTAAGATCTGAAATATCTTTTTAATGTTTGCCAGATGTAAAACTTATCCCAGTCAATCTTGTACTATTACTGCCTAAGAAATTAAAGGCATTAACCAGCTGCTGAGGAAGGTAAGTAATTTCATGCTTTTGTTTGCATTTGTCAGTTTTTGAGGGAAGAAATGGCTTGTATTTTTCCAGTTTCCAAAAGCTAAAGGTTCCATTTAACTCTGTGCTTCCATAGCTTTAGATTATAACTTCTGAGCATGGCATCTGAGGTCCCACATGAAATCAATAATAATATATAGGTTCCTAGGAAATATTTAAGTCCCAAGGAAATTCAAGGCCAGGTTGGATGGGGCTCTGAGCAACCTGCTTTAAGTTGAAGATGTCCTTGCCCACAGCAGGGGCATTGGAACCAGATGATCTTCAAGATCCTCTTCCAACCCAAACCATTCTAAGATTCTATGATCTCCCATCTCCCTATGACTTGTTACACCAGTGAAGGTGTTTAAGTGTGTTAAATTCTCCACACTTTGAGTCATGGAAACAGAGGACGGATTTATTTTCTACCACATACAATACAGAAATTTTCTATGGGTAAAGTTATATCCGTGTTAGAAGTTAAAAGTTTATAGATCACTTTGACATATCACCAAGATGTTATCCAGAACAAGGGTGGAACTTACCTATAAAGTGATTTTACAACTGTTGTAGCATATTACTTCAGATTAATTCAGGTTAAAATACCGAGGATAAAAGTAAGTGGGCCTAACTCCTGTGGAGTTCTCCCACATGCACGTAAATTTGACCTTAGTATTAATTGTAGTTTGAACTCTAGAACAGAGAAGTTATCTTGCCATGTTCAGATGGCTACAATAAGTAGAACAATTTAGATTTAGCCACTCTATCCTTCTTGCTACCTCCTGAAAAGGCAGACATCAGACTCAAGTCTACATTTATGGAAAAGTAAAATGAAATAAATGAACTAATATCATCCTGAATTTATCTTAATTAATCTAAAATGATACACATCTGATTTAGACTTAAAAAGACCATTTCCATTCTGCTGGCCAGAATGTTATCAGCATCTTACAATCCATATTTATTCAATATCTGTGCTTTCTACACATCTTCATAAATTCAGATGTATTAGAACGGTGATTAAAAATATTCCATTACCAAAATCTTTCTGTTAACGCAGAGGAGGTATCTATTTTTAGAATTACTAAATATTTTTATTCTCAGGAAATCATCAAAGCCTGGACATCTGTGGCTTTTTATAGCTGAAATATTTACAGAATCTCTGCTTAGTTATGTTTCCATTCAAATGTTCTTTCTGTTGCTGTCTATAGGACTTCAGCTAATTGAAAGTACTTACTTTATTTTGCAGTGCTTGTGCTGTCTCCTACTATATACATTTGAGAAATTTTTCAATGCTCTGTAGCAGGGGGGGTGGAGCTAGGGGTTCTTTAGGGTCCCTTCCAACCCAAATTATTCTATGTTTATTCAATGTCATCATTCTTATCAGCCTGTGTTATTAATTATAAATATTCAATGTACTTTCCATGTTTATTGCATGACTCATTCCTGACATCTGAGCATTCTTGCTGACTCGTCATACAACTCACCTTACAGCTGCTGTCTCTTTAAAACTTTTAATCTGCACAGCTGTACAGCTGAGAGCCTAATGCAGTCACATGTGTAAATACCACCTACATAAACGCATCAAGGGATGAAACTTCCGAGCAGAAATTCCAAGCATGATAGAAACACAGTATGTGCTGTAAGTTTTAAGTGGCAAAGTACACTCAAAAGATAAAAATAATTCAGTGCTTGGAAAAGTGGAGGCATTGCTTTTTGGGGTTAGGGAGTCAAGGGGCAGGGGAACTTGAGATCTGGCTGAGTTCACAAGGACATATCCCAAGTACAACACAGTTCAAGAGGTGGGATGTGTCATTATTCCTTCAAACACAAGCAGTGTTTGTGCTGCTGCTCCTGGATAAGGCTCCATGTTCCTGTAGAAAGGAAGGCAGACCCACTAAGGTAGTACCCTGAGACAGGGAATACCTCCTTCCTATGTCCCACATCTCTTACACATCTCCTGACCAGCCTTGGGGAGAGGACTTGGCCTCATTCCAGCCACAAAATGGGAGTAGTACCTCTTCCCTAGCTTACAAGCTACTGTGAAGATAAATACGTGAGTATTTAGGTACTACTGTAAAGATGACCAAATAAGCCACTGGCATGAGGTTATTGGGTACTATATTAGGATGGAGAGGAATTCTCCTTCTTGCCTATAATGGGAAACTCCTAGAATCTTGCCTTAAAAGGAACAGACAATAAACAGCATGAGTCCCTAAGGGGAATGAAGAGGAGGTCATACTTTACAGTCCGTGTAGGCATTTTAATTCCAAGGGAAGCATTTTAGACATATTCTCTGCCTTTTCCTTGGTAAACCTGAAAGCATTTTCCTCTGTGATGAAATGTACAAATATAACATTTCTCCTTTTTGATAAATAGTATTACACCATGTCCCTTTTCATTTCCTACTCCCAACCTAAGTATAAAACATGTCCATTTGAGTATGTTTTAATACTTTGATTTTATTTAAGAGGAAAAGTATGGTGAGAAAGAAAACCAGCCATACTTTCCTGTCATTGGTATTTTGATCCCTGCTAAATATGGGGGCATTTCCAACACTTTAATATGAGCCCATATTCAGCAAAGAATCTAATCACGTACACAGCTCAACATCTGACACTTACTCTCAAAAATAAATGAGATGCCTGCTTAATTGCTTCATCAACTTAGTGCTCTGGAGACTTGAAAAGTTTTGCCTTTTCTTTATGATGTAAGATTCTAAAATGACAATGTAGTAACTGTTTGGCAATTTCATCTCCTTTGGGCTTTTTCCATTTGCAAAAAATCAAGGGTATAGAGTGTTCTATATTCAGTTATCTGGGTATCATCAATGAAAGATAGAATTTACTTTTGTTTGTTTGCTTGTTTCTGCACATATATAGTGTGCAGATGACGGTCAAAGTTGTTCTCTGCCCCGATATTTTTCATCTGGATTACATTTATGGAGTTCAGATCACGTCTTTCAAATATGCACCACAGAAGTTAGCATAGTCCTTGTGGCTCTCCCTAACTTTTAGAGAGAAATTACATAAAAGTATGTGATGTGGCTCATGGAATTTAGCCAAACAAATTAACAAAGCAGCAAGAATTGCCTGGTGCCAGTCAGGGTAAGAAACACTACCTATACCTGTGATAAACAGAGCACATTGGTCATTGCATGATATATATTAGCAAATTATGGGTTCTAACTTTTTATTAGATTATATGAAAAATGTGCATTTCACTTCATTTTTCCTTATGAGACTAAGCTGATAAAAATTCCAGAATGGATAAAGCATTGGTTTGTTGAGATTGGCAGCAGTAAGAAACTGGAAAGTTTACATTAATTTTCTTTTTTTTTTTCCTTCTTTTCTTTTTTTTCTTTAAGAGGCACACACAAATAACCTGACTAAATTACACCATGCCCTTTATACCTACTGTGTCCTTTTACAAGTACATCTCCCAGAAATAGCTAGTCTTGGCTGTGCTAGCAAATCCTTCTATGTGTTAGTTAGGATCAGGAAAAATGTCAAGGCAAAATCTCAGTAGTCCTAACAGAAGTTTAGATTTCATCATAAATTTGAATTTCTGTCCAAGTTCCTGATGTATAAACATACCACAGATAAACATGCAGAGATACAAAACTCTGTCCTGAAGGCCTGACAAAATTTCTGTCTGGACCAATAATACCTCCTTATAATCTTCTTGGCCCTCGGAGGCCTACTCCTTAATTGCAGTTCAGCGTGTGCCAACAAGCCTTTCCTGGGGAGGTGGTTTTGGAGGAATTACTTTCACTGAAACACCTGAAAAGCTTATCAGTTATAAGCCACTATTAACAAGAAACACATCTTGTGATAGTTCCAGTAAGAAACAGAGTACCATTACCCCATGTGCTTGTGCTTACCTCCAGGCACGGATCTCACACACTGCCTGGCAAGCAAATACTAAATTATTGAATTTTCATGGACTAAACAAAATACAGCAACTATACCTATTTGCAAACAAGTTGCAATCACACCCCAGTAGCATCCGATAGCCTAGTCATGAAGAATCAAGTTACTGATGTTTGATGGATTATAGAAAATGTGTTTTATACCTATAGAATAAGTCCAAAGTACTGCATAAACTAAGGTAGAAAAATTTCTTGGGTATGATGAGGCAAATTAAAAATGGAGAAAAAGGAGAACTTTCTTTTATTGGCTTAAGAGAACACCTTTACAGCTAGATACTGAAAGCATTGTGCTGGTTCCTAATTATTCAGACACATATTTCTCTGAATAAAGTCTTCAGGAACTGTCTGGTCAAGACCACCCATTTAGTTCTTAAATTTTCACCATTTGTCCATAAAGTGCCTTTTCACTTTCCATGTTTAGTGTCTCCTGCACAGCATGAAAAAATGGCATAAATGCAGCCCAGCCCAGCATGGTATGCACTAAACAGCTACTTTTGTTATCATCTGAGGAAAAGACAGATTTTGGTAGAGAGTGGGTAGGAACAGGGCCCCTGCTCATAAACCAGAACAACAAACAAGTGGTGTTGAGCAGACGTAATACTTATCTACCTAATTCACTCTCATGATGAGAAACATGGCTCCACTTCTGTCCTAAAGAGTAACTGGTGGGCTTTACAGCACACATACAACTGCACTGAAGTTGTCCTAAATGGCAAAATACAGGTCTCCACGTGGACGCTTAGATCCTTCCCCACTGTTTGCTGGAGTGGGGCTTGGCAGGCTGAAGTGTTTGTCAGGTCCATATTGAAGCCCCCATGGTGCAGCCAGGGAAGCTGGAAACTCTGATAGTCCACAGACCTCCTTCAAGGACTCTGCTTGCCTCCATCAGGTACCACAAAAAGTGCATCCTTTTCCAAGAGGCGAGGCTGCTGACAAGCTCATGAAGGAGGTTTACTATCTTGCTGACTTGAGCTCTTTGTTGGGTACTGGATCAAGAAGGAATAAAAAAGAGAATGCTCAGGGCCTACAAAACAGAATACCTTGTTCACCCAATAGTGAGTCAGATTATAGATGGTATTATCTGATCACATCAGATGGAGTGAGTAATGTTTCTTAAGTCCAATAGTGAGTGGTAACCTACTTGAGAGTGTACCCTGTGTGACTGATCCTAATTACTGTGCTCTAAACAAAAAACAAGATTATGCTTCATACACAGACTAAGTTAGCCACATATACTGAAATAGTAAATTCCCTTTAAAAGGCAGCAGAATGATTCTTTTCAAAGACAGAAAACATGAGATTTTTTAAGCAGCACAGAAGTCCCATAAAGCTAACAGGAGTATTTATCTCAATGATTCTGAATTTACTACAACGGAAGAAAATAGGCAAGAGGATGCCATGACATCCCGTCCTTCTGTTGTTACTCTCAGTCACTGGTAGAAACTTGGCACACCATTTCTGATGCAACTGCAACAACTCAATTTTTCTTCTTTTCTATTTTTTTTTTTGTGTGTCTGTGAAGGAGCATAAAAGTGCTTTTACCTCAGTGTTGCTCAAAGTTTTGGTTATGATTCAAGCATCTCAAAATATTGAAAATAATTGCAACATTATGTGCTGCCAGCATTTGCAGTACAAAACTCCGTGTCTTTCTCACACTTTATTTAAAAAAGAACATTTTGCACCTCAATAGCTAGTTGTGGTTTTGGATCATTATGCACTAAGGGTTTTGATCTGTACTGATTCCCACCCCTTGTGTCTCATTTTTCTCATGGCTTAGAACAAAATATTAATGTGACTCATCTGTCATAAGTAATTTTCACATCCTCTGCCTCCTATTTTGGTGTGTGATTAGACAAACGCTGTAGTTATGTAAAATTATTTGTGGGGTTTTTTTATAATGGAAGATGTGAATCACAGGTACTTTAAGCAAAAAAGAGAACAATGTCAGGAGAAAAGTGAATTATAAATGAAAGCAACTTGTATATATTATAATTAATAAATACTTTAAAACATGCTATTTCAATTTACTGTTTCTTAGTATTAAATATTGCAGCTGTCATCTCTGGAACACTGTAAAAGGAAGTAATAAATGAGAAAAAAACCCTGAGTTTATGGACTGTCTTACCCAAAGTGAGTCCCAACTTTGATACCAAAACATTTGCAAGGACACTAATTATACTTGGAAAGCTGGAATTCAAAATTGTAAATATCAGTTCCAGGATATTAATGTTTTCTGGTACAGTTGAGGAAATCCTATGTAGAATGCTACTTTCAAAAAAGGCAATTATGTGAATATACTCCTGTAACTTTTCTCCAGAGCAACCTTCTATCTCATAGTAGTACTTTCTCACAAAAAAAACCTTAAAAATTCCCTAGAAAACAGAACAATCAATCAGTACAGAAGTGATTTTGCTACAGAGGCATTGCCAACAGATTCTTCTTTCCTCCCTCAAATAGCAGACTGAAATATTTTACTAAGTGGATCCAGTTCAGCGCACGCTTCATTCCACAAAAGTCATTTGCACTTGGGCTGATTACTGAATCAGCAGGACTTAAATATCTGCTTAAAATATGTTATATTTTTGTGACTACTTAAATTAGCTAGGGATCATGCTGTTTCTGTGCTAAGAGAATACAGTGATTTTTGTGATTTTCTACCTTTCTGCTTTTATCTTCCTGCATTTGAATTACAAACAGAAAATGTTTTCCACACTCAATTAACACCTGCAGCTAGCAGAGTGGAAAGAAGACTGCAAGCCACCTCACTACATTTGAAGATTAGTACACAGAATTGTACTAATTGAAGATTAGTACACAGAAAATAAGTTCTCTCCTCTCCTTTCAGATACAATTTTGCACAAAATAATTCTTAAAAGCAGAGCAATAAAATAAAACACTATCAGTCAGGAAATTCAATGCTTAAATGTTCTCTTCGGAGTTATTTCTCTCATTCTCCTCTCTCTCATATTCCCTCCCTCCCTCCCTTCCTTCCCCAAGAAGCATTCTTGGGATTTATTTTGTCCATAGCAAAGAAAGACTCTTGTTGCTTCAAGTTGCTCACATCATGGCTTGTACTTGGGATTTCTCCCAGTAGTCCTAATCTATATATCAGGATCTGCACATGACTGAAACAACACAGGGAAGACAGCCATTGTATCAGTAGGAAATCTTTCAAGATACTATTTTTTCAAGTTAAAAGAAATTACCTCACTATTGTATTTCAGGGTGCCCCCAGCAAAGGAAAATGATTGACATCTGACTCCATGGCTTTGGGATGCTGAATGCTCACTTTATTAAAATGATATTATATTACATTATACTATATTAAAGAGATAAATACTATACTACATCATACTTACTTCTCACTTATCTCCTAACTGAAAAACTCCTGACTCTCTGCCCAAGAGTCCAGACCCACACATGTGGATCCAATTGGTCACCTTGGGTAAACAATCTCCAGAATACATTCCACATGGGCACAAACACAGGAGCAGCAAATGAGATAACAATTATTTTGATCTCTGTGCTTCTCCAGGAAAAAACCTGAGAGAGAAAATTATGTCTCTCTCTCTTCAGAGATTGTGAATGCCACATCTCACCATTACAGGTTATCAGTTCTGAAAGTAGTTAAGTGGAGGAATGCACATCAAGTGATTGGTCTCAGAACACAAAGAGCTGGATGATGATGATGATGATAATAACAATAATAATATATTAATGTTAAATAAAGCATCTCAAAGTGGCCAGGAGTTCCCCTAAGAAGAATCAGTGGAAGCCTGTTGAGTGATCTACTGGAACTGGAATTTATCTTTTTATTTGTTATACTGTGTAGCAAAACCAAACTCCCAGCTGAGGGCATCCTTGGAGCAGACAAGGCAGGCAGGGGTAGCATTGGTGGTGTGGGATAGGGGAAGGTGTGAAAGGTGGGGATTGAGTGGCCTCTGTGCGAGGAAGTTTAAAGGAGACAGGGCACATTTTCTGCTTATGAAGCTGCTTCTCCTCCTTGTGACTCCTTCTTTTCCTTCATTTCTCTCCTTCTCAGCGGGAAGACACCCAGAGACCTTCCCTTTACTTCCATGGTTTCCAACATCACCATCTATACATTTTTCTGTTCTTTCTTGATTGTCAAGGAGGGGTCAGTCCTGTTTTGGAGGGATGGGAGCTAGGCCAGGACCAGGGAGAAAGGCAGAGAAATCCTGCTGCAGATAAAAGGACAGATGTGACTGCTGCTGCTGTACTGGGGCCCTCTGGTACACACTGGCACTCCTTTACCCTCTCCCTAATCCCACAAAGGAAGTAACACCAGCATGGATGGTACAAACAGGAGGCAGGAATGAGCTGTTTGGCTGAAATGCCTAATCCCTCTCTCCTCAGTCACAGGCAAAGTAGCTGCCATCCCCTTCAGTCTGGCAGGTTTCCATTTTGCTAAGTGTACAAAGCTACTTCTGACTTAGTCACTTTCCCTCATTGACTCAAGAAGCTGAGCCAAAGCCTCAACTTTAAATACCTGCAAGTTGCAGAGCAGTTTGTATCCCAAGCTGAACTGCAGAGCACAGAGGTGTCTCTAATAGTTCTGATAGGGTGTAGATGTGTTCTGAATTACTGCCTCATCCTTTGAAGCAGAAGGCCTGTTTGGGAGGATAAACAAGGAGAACCTACTCTTCAGAAAACTACGAAGCAAATGACAACAAAGTTCTGCATAACACATTGGCAGTTTCTGCTCTTCAGGCGTTAGAGTCCTCTCAGAAAGGTGGCAAGTACATTTCTTGTACAGCTCCAGTGAATTGGATGAAATTGCAAATAATCCCCGCTACTCAGGCATTATCTCCTATTGGTTCCCCAGGTGATCACATATTTCCTAAACTGCACCCCAAACTCATCAGGGATCTGCTTGCAAGAGAGGGGTGGAGTCAGGAGAAAATCAGCACAGATTATCTATAAAAGCAAGGGTCAATTGGAGACCAGATAGGTATTGCCAGAAAACTTAGCCTGCTATCATTAAAGAGATTTTTTAAAATAAATTTTACACCAGAGGTCAGAAAGCTTTGTCATGATTAATCTCATCCATAGTCTAAGACAAAAGGCCTGAAAAGCAGCCAGTTTCTATCCAAAAGGGGTTTGGGCTTTGAGAGGAAGGTGCCTACCTGGCTGCTATGATGCACCAGCTCTCACAGCCCGTGCTGGGACTAGGTGGGCAGGTGAAATCATCTGAAGGGAGAAACAGATTCCAGCCAGCAATCAGAAACTCACGGGCTGGGTGGAAACAATGTACCATGGAGGTACTGGGGCTGATGTTTGGAGATCTCCTTTCGGGCAGAAAACTCTCGGCTGTCTAGAAAATTCAAGCCTCTTTTGTTAAAATGCACTGTTCTGAGAATAATTCAACTAGTTCTTTTTTTGTCAGATTTGAGAGACCTTACAATAGCCCTGCTGTGGCATTCAGATGAAACAGGGTAGTGGGCACATTTCAAACAGACTTGAATAAATCTGAGATAAAACAGTCAAGCAGGGTTCCCTTGGGAACTCAGTATTCCTCCCTTTCCAAATGCTTCCTGCCCCTAAGGTTTGCATGGTCTCTTCGTGGCCAGGCCACCCAGGGCAGAGCTGCCTGGGGTCCACTGGGTGCTGGGGTACAGGGCACTGCTGCAGCACAGCCTTGCTAGTGCTCTTGAATTTGCATTTTGCCCTGGCTGATAAAATGCTTAAAGTAAATTGAGAGATACCTTTGGGTGTGTTTGGCTTCTTGGAGTTACTCTGATCGGTGGGAAACCAGTGGCTCTGGAGAGCAAACGCACAGGCAAGGAAGCTCTAGGCCAAATACCTCAATTTTCAACCACAAAAGCAAATCAGCACATGAGAGTGATTACCCTGCTTTTCCATGAGCTGGGTTGCAGGAGCCCATGGCTCCCTGTGGGACAGATGCTGAGCAGCAAGTGCAGTGCATGGTGAGCAGCTGAGGGCAGGGGCTATGCATAGAGGTGCAGGGCCCTCCCCAGCTCTGATCCAGCACAACACTCGAGCATGTGCTTACTCCAGCTGGAGAACACTCATCTAGAATTGCCCATCCTCAACTGAACCCCAAACGGCTCGATGGCAGCTGAACCCAGCAAATCACAGAGACTCTTCCCAGTCATGTCAGTGGGATTTGTGTCAGGCAAAGCACATAGGACTTGGTAGCAGCTGTGTGAGAATGATCAGAATATAAAATAGAAAAGCAGATTTTATTTTGTATAGAACACTAGCATTGTCGGTGGCTCCCCTTGTTAGTATCCTAATATTATGAGTGCAGTAATGCTTGGGACTTTGGTAGTTTCCAAGCACAATGCCTCTTGGGAACTAATGATTTTATTAATGCATTGCATGAAAGGGTTTATATGTAGATTTTAATGGGCACGACACATGTGGAGAAATATAAGATTAGGTAAAAGTTTTTCATCTGTATTTCAGACTGATAATTTTATACCTTGTAATCTGAAAAAGTTACACAGTGTCTCTGTAGAAGGGTGGGAACAAGGCTCAAGGCACTTTTGAAATCCAAACACACATTTTGATTTACAGCATAATTATTACAGGATTGCCAACAAAAACACCGAACACTAGGATTTTTGGTCCATATTCAAACTGCTACATCAGTTTTCACAAGCACTGAATAACTAAAAAGGCTACTCAGAGTGAATGAGTTGCCAGGTTTTCATACTTCTGAACAGTAGACCTTGAATAAGAAGCTGTAATAGGGAATTAAAAGACTAGGTTAAGCCACTATGTTTGAAAATTTTGACTAATGGTTCTTAATGTTTCTGGGGGGGGTAAAAGAAGGATATTATGCTCATACATTTCTTAAAAGCTTTCTTTTTCCCCTAGGACCAACCTAAAATCAACAAAGTAACACCGGGCCTAACACAATCAGGAAATCTGTGTCTCAGAGTGAAAAGTAGCCAACCTGTCCGTCTTCTGCCCTGTCCCAAAACCTCAATGTAAGTAAGCTTTGCAGTGTAAGCTTTTGTAATTTAAGCTTTGCAATCCTAAGTGAGTTCTATGTAATGCCAAAACCAAAGCACAACAGCTTAAAACTGAAGTTGTCTTAAAGCCATCACCTAGACAGGATTTGGTAAGTTATTCAAGTGTTTGCTATACACCAAAGCTGTTGAATTTTGACTGGAAACTTATATGGTACGTAAATTTTGGTGATCATCCTCAGCAGCACTTTTTATCATACATAAAGAAATCTACCCTTTCAGTCATTCTCCATTGCTTGATAGGAGAGAACATGTATGGCATTTGGCATATTTGTGTTTCTGTAAAGAAGATTGGTTTTATTCTGGAACTAGAGTGAGCCATGCTGTTGATGTGCTTTTGTTCCCCAAAATGCATATGTACATGTGTTCACTTCCAAATGTATGTAAATGCTAAAATAAACAGCAGTAACATTCATTGAGAAATCCATACTTAATACAATGTTTCATTTAGCTCAATAATGGGAAGAATATGTTAAACATCATTCCAAGCCTTAATGGAAAACTTTCTGACAACGAGACATTAGCTCATACTGTCCACGGTCATCTTATGCCTATGAGTATAGTTTGTTATCACGTGTGACTTTTGGAAGAAAAAACACATTATTGCTTAACAAGTTTCATTGCAGTAGTGTCCTGCACTGTTTTGGTTTCTAGAAAGCTAATTAATTGAAAGAATCCACATGGTAAGAATTCATCATGGAAATCCCTCAGACTTTCCAGACATCTTTTAAGGAGGATGAGTGCCACATTCAGTAGCATTTCTCGCTTGCAGAGAAGTCATACGCGATTTGTCTGAGAAGAAAAAACAGCAGGGTCACACAAACATGGGACCCCACTGGGGAGCTCTGAACTATGAACCCAGTGGGGTGGACTGGCGCAGTGACAGGATTTTAGGATATCTGGCCACTCCATGGCTGGAGCTGTCCCTGGTAACTGTGTTCACCTGGCATCAGCTGCCTGTGACCTACCCTACATCAGGTGCTAGAAAAGTCTAACAAGAGAAAAAAGAAGGAAAAAAAAGAGAAAAAAATTGCTCAAGACTTTAGCCCACAAACTATTCACAGAGAATAAAACACTTATCAGTTTTTACATTCTCCAAGAGCATCCATAAAGTTTTAGAGCCCTTCCACTTAAGAAAACATCCATCCAAGAATGGCAGTGGACTTTGATAATTCAGCTGTGAAGTTTCTGTAGCAGTTGATGAAAAGACTGTAAAACAACTCTGCTCTATTCATTAGTAATTTCTTTAAACCTTTCAATAAATATCTTCTGGTGTTACATAATATAGATCACTTTTTAAAAGTATTAAGTTTTCAGTGTTTTAGAGTCCTTTATTACAACAGGTGAAACAGTAATAGAAGCTATTAAATATAGCTGCTAGACAGAAAAAAGCAACAGTTAAGCTAAGTATTACAAATTAGCACCCACTACTTTTCATGAGTGGCAAATTTGCTTTGAGAAAAAAAACTGTCCTCAACAATTCACAGATATCAAGGAACAGAGAATTAAGAGGAAAACAAAAAGTGGTTGAAAGTTCTGGAAAATATTGTTATTTCCTTTTATTCTTTTAATCTGTTCCAGTGAATGGAGAAGAATTTCAGCAAAACATTCAGATCTGGATAGAAATATATCTCAAATAAAAAGGAAACAAAGTCCTCTATCTGTAGCAAGAATACAGAAAATTTTCAGACTTGAGCATCAGCTGGCAGATAGACCTGAAAGGCATTTGGGTCAAATAGAATCCTGAGCTGCTACCAAAATCAACAGTCTAATTGTCTCAGCTGAAACTGGGGCTTAGCTGTTGGGTTTCCTGTAACTAAATCTTGCCACAAACAGCTCTGTGAAGTTTTTCCTCCAATAATAAAATAAAATAGAGCAAAATTAAGATAAATACAAGAGACATTGAAGATAAGTATATAGTTCCCAACATAAGGAGGGGAGCAGATGTTAGAGAAAACTCATGAAGATATCAAAATAGTTCTTGTCAGTTCTAAATAGTTGACATGACATTTCTTTAAAAATAAACAATCAAACATCTGAAAGTAATTGCTAGACTAAGGGATTTATTTTATTTAGGCAATAAAGTATTTTAAAAATGTACTTAGAATGTCTAGCCTACTTCAAATTGCTTTGGTTTTCTACACAGTGTCATGGTAGTCACTACCCACCCAAAAGTGGTATTTTAATAATATTTTAAAATTGAAAAACAACAGTTGAAACAAAGAAAGCAAAACTATTCAGAAACGTTACCAGAATGCACAGCTTGACTTCAGACACTTTCTAATCTGATCAGGAAGCAAAAAGAAAAAAAAAATCTGTGCTGAATTCAGAGGCACTGAGTCAGGTGATAAAATTAAACAATTTTATGTGGATTTACTGAGGTTGTATCTCAAAATCCAAAGCAAACCTAAGCAAGTGAAAGTAATGTTTCAGTTTATATAGTCTGATATTTTTTCTGTCTATCCTTTTTCCTGTTGAACTGCCTTTTATGCCTCCCAGTGTATAAACTTCTTGAACATAGGCATCTCCTCCGTCCACAGTTTCCTCCTCATTTTCTCATGCTTTATGTACCTCCATTCAATCCCTGCTTATTGATAGAAAGAATTAGTTTACTGGTCTGCCTTTTCCTGACTTGGGGAGCTGGAAATACTGGAAGATTTTAGTGGAACCTAAACCTCAAATTACTCAAGTATTTATGGAAAGGTTACCTTACATTTCCAGGACCATTTATTTTAAATAGGAGTCAGTTGTTGGACTCCTTCACTCACTCATGAAAACCGAGCTTCAGACTCCTCACAGCAGCTTTGGATGGGAGGAAATTAAAGGAGAATTACAAAAGAAAAATCTTTTCCAAACATAGCAGTATTATTCAATAGCTTAGAAATTTACTTCTCCTGTTGGTGAATGTGGTTTCTTTAACTAATCCAAGCATTATTGTGAATAAACCCAGTGGTTGCTTTTGTCTGTGTTCTGAAGAAAAGGGGCTTGTTTAGGGCTTCAGTAGTGATAATTGACACAAAAAGCTCCAGTACAGAAGAACACATAAAAAGAACAGGATGACCTTGCCTTCATGAATCATTAGAATTGGGGATGTTGTATAGAAACCTCCTGCTTGCTGTTAGTAACCATGATGACAAGTTTATGATCTCAGGCTGTACAGAGCAGAGATCTGAGGAACCTGCTGCTGACTAAATTCTCTGCTTCCGAGCCCCCCTACGCCCCAGACCAACTCACATGAAAAGAACTTGAAGGCAGTAGGCAGCAGATTTTTATTTTGGTAACAGGAAGATTGTGGAAGACTGAAACAATGTGCCTGTCTGATTTGGGAAACAGTTATACCAAACAATAAATGTTCTTATGGGTTTTGCATTATGCATAAATCCTCCTGTTTATATGCTAAAGCATATAATTTATTAACAGCTAGCTCATTAACAGTCACATATAGAGCATACAGATGCCATCATCACTTTGTCAGTGTTTTCCACACATTTTCCATAGTTTTCACATTCAGGGAGAAGTAACACTAAGTGAAAAGTCTTCTTTCAAAAGCTTTGTTAACAAAATGTACCAATGAAATGATTCCTTGTGAACTCAGTTTCTTTTGGAAACACCAATGTATTTTCTATGCAGAAGTCTCTCAGGAAATGGCTCATTTTAAGACAGTCTTCTAGACCCTAAAAAGTTCAGACACAACTCTATTAATGCCTTTGCCTTGTAAAATTCAATGAATGCTACCACAGTGTGAAATGAAATTTGAAATACAGTCAAAATAATTGCCCATCTAATACTAAGAGTTCAGCTAAAACATTTGTTATATAATTCAACCTTATATTTAGTTTCAAAGGAATTTTATGTAGCTGTCTGGTTTATTTAAATAACTGATTAGGCTGTCCTGTTTTAATTGGCAAAGTTATGCAAATAGCCACGAATATTAGAATTCACAGTAGTCTTCCATAGGAACAAGAATGGTTGAGGTCTAAAGGCATCTCTAGAAGTCACCTTGTCCAATCCTCCTATTCAGGCAGGGACACCTAGACTGATTGCCCAGGACCATGTCCAGAAAACTTTTGAATTATTTCCCCATGTGAGACTCCACGACCTCCCTGGCAACCGATGGTTTAGTCATCCTCAGTTTTTAGTCACCCTCAGTTTTTGATGGTTCAGTCACCCTCAGTTTTCTACTCACTCTACTCACTCTCACAATTTCTACTTTATATATCTGAAATCTCCTCTGCACTTGTTCTCTGCAACAGTCTAGCTCCTCATTTACAAGGGTGGATGAATATTGAAGCACAAGGCTGAAATCAGGGATATTTTATTTAAGAAGGTGATACAGTTCTTTGCTGAATGTATTTTGGACCATTTAGTCGGCAGTCGCCTGTGTGTTCCTGTGTTAATGGAAGATGGTGTAAATGGAGTCAGATGTGCAGCAGCAAGGATTCGCAACACAGCTTGGGAATGTGAGCTATGCCAGCTGATGGCAAAGCTAAGACTTTGTATAGAATATTTTCTGCTGTTTGGGTGCAAACAGCATATTTCATGCTACTTTGCTTGCATTACAGCCATTTTTAAGCAATCCACAGAATGGAGACTAAGTATTTTGAACGTGCAAAAGGTCTGGTATGTGCTCAGGTCCCCCCTCCTGTGCAGTGTTTGTGAAGCTATCCCTTGATAAATGACAAACTGAAAAGACAAAGAAAAGGCAACAGCTTGTAGCCTCTGCTGACAGTGTAAATAGAAATTTGAGTTTAGCAGACAAAGTTCACAGTTTGCAGTGAAAGGTCAGAAAGATTTCAAGCATTTTTGGTATTTTGTCTCTGCTGTCTGTTCAATATCAAGCAAATAAAAAATCCCTGATAGACAGCTTCCAATTCTGTATACTTGGCTTTCCTGCTCAGGAACACGTAAAGTTCTGTCTTTGGCATTCTGCAATTACTTTAAAACACACCATCCTAACAAAGCTTTAACATGTACTCAGTCCCAACTTTTGATGTGATGTTTGGTAAGCTAAAAGACTTACCTAGCTCACGTAGGCCCAGTGGTCTGCAGTTTTTCTGCTAAAAAATTAGCATGATGAGGAAGAGTTATATAATATGTTAACTCTCAACAGGACATGTTTGTTTTTTCCCAACCATTATACACACTAAAATACATCAAAGACTTTTATGAGAAATCTCCTGCAGTCTGCAGTTGAACCAATTGAGTCTTGGAGGAGTCTGACTTTTTATTATTATATTATAATTTTTGCCTGCAGTGAGTTCATTCCCTCTTCTAGATATTATTAACATCTCTTCTAGGAAAGGTTTAGCTCTGGCCTCAAAAACACTGACAATGACATTTTTATTTCCCAAACTCAATTAAATATATACCAAGTGGAAATTGTTTTCCTGGAGGTATGTAACCTCAGAAATCTAAGGAAGAGTTATATTACTATGTACCTCAGACGTGACTACAACCACTGCTTTTTGTGAAATCACTACTTGCTGTATTCAGGACTGAATAAATGGAAATGAATGTGGAAAATGGAAATGCTGTGGAAATGAGAAAAAAAATCTTCTGTATTAATCTTGTCTTTGGGTGCATCTCTCCTGGACTCAGAATTTTTAAAGATATCTCAGGAGTGTGACTGGGATTAAATAGTAAAAATAGGACAGAGGGTGAGCCAGGTGTTGGCTGAATTTTTTTGCAAAGTGTTTCCTTTTAATCTCCCAAGTAAGCTTTTTCTTTGTGTTCCTAACTTCACAACCTGCAGCATATCTCAGCATGATCATACATGAGGAGATTGTTGTGCACACTCTGAGTGCCAAACACCCAAGCCCACTTTGCGTCTACAGGTGATGAACATGCCTGGTGGGGTTTTCCCTGTTCCTCCCACAGGCATACTTGACAATGTCATGAGAGATCTATTTCCAATCTCAGATGCTCACATACTTTGCACACCTTGTCCTTCAGGCTTGGGCAGAATACCCATTCCAGTCACTGTGCAACTTATTCTTTCATATCCTTCTAGAGACACATATTTTTATACCTTGAAATACAAATTTCTTTACAGTTTTAAAACCTGATGTCCTTTGTACCTGGCTCAGAAGTTTCATTACCCGCATGATTAACAGTGGTTGTGAAGAGCTGAAGATTTAAAGTCTTGCCAGACAGTCCTCTTTTGACTTCCCTCTGCTTTTGATTTCCTCTCCCCTCTCACTTTTTACCTAGATATGGACAATTTTTCTCTGAGATTCAGTAGTGCGGAATGGAGCAGAAAAGATGCCTGAATGTAGGTGTTTCCTCCTCCTACCATGGCCAGATGTGGAATACAAACACCATTTCCCATTGTGATTAAACTCAGCCAGGAATGGATTTGTCCCCTAAATGGAAGTTATCATGCATAGGAACTGCAGACACACTCAAACTTTGTTCTCTTTTCCCCCTAAATCTAGAATGGTTCAGATCAAAGGGCTGATGCTTACCATTTTCTACTCACCAGCAGAAAAATCTGCAGATTTTGCTGTGCTCAGAGCAAAGCACATTCCAACATTATATATTTCCATGATAGCTAGAAAACAAAGCCTTTTGACAAATGAGAGAGAGTCTAAAAAGTTAAACATGGTCTAAAGACAGGAAGGCAGAAATGACTAAAAGGAAAGGTATTTCTTAATGCTTAGTTTATAAAATACTTGCCCTCGCCAACACAAAGAATACAGTGCTTTTAATGAGCTCCCTGTATGTGATCAAAGTACCTGAAAGAAAGGCAGACTCTCCTCATTCAAAGGCACAGGAAAACACCATGTCTTAAAATACGATTTTACCTTTACCAGAAAAAAATATCTTTCATTTATCACAACACTGAAGGCGTTGTAACAGCTGTTCTTCAGCCAACACGGCCTACAGCACCTATATAAAGGACAGTTATGTGAGCATGTTTTTATTATTTTGCTTTTCTTCTTTGAAACACAAGAGGAGCGTTAGACCTGTGTCTGTGCTGATTGGATAACTCACGCCACCTGCAGGGCAGCTTCGTACCGAGACGTGTCTGCTCCCGAGGAGTGCCCATGAAAACCCAATGCAGTTTCCATCCTGATCAAAAATTGCTCCAACAGACATTTGACTTGGCTGTAGCATCTATAAGAAACATTTGATCTTTACATGCTACATCATTTGGCATTCAGTGTGCTTGATTTTATAAATATACTTTATAAATATTTTTAAAACCCCATTTTTATCGTGGTTACAGATAAGTTTACAAAGACATCTAACTCTCTTTTGTTATTGCCACAGATTAGTTATGGTGACTGTATCTGGAGTTAGGAAAATTATACAAGATGGGTTTTAAATGCCAAACCCATTCTGTCTACTAAAGACTGCAGTAGGGAGTCTAATAAACCCCAAAGTTCACAAAGCTGCAATTGCTCATAAGAGCTGATCATCCCTGAACTGCCCTGTGCAGTGTTTGCATTAAGCCAAGATGAATCCCAGAGTGCAGCTTTAGTGCTAAAGAGGAAAATGTCTTGGATTATAGCTGTAAAAATAATACTCTTTCCTTAGGACTAACACTATTGCCTTTACAGAACTGTGCAAGAATCAGCCTTCCTAGTGCTTTCAGAGGTTCATTTCTATCACCCATTTCAGCTCTCTTTTTGCTAATTAGCACTACCTAGTCCTTAAGTCATAACAGGTCACCTCCAAAAGCAGGTCACAAGCTGAGCTGCTGAGCTTGAAGGTGGGGCCACTGATAGTGGTAGGAGTCCTTCCCCCTAGAGCAAAGGGTTAATCCTCTGGGACAGCAGCCCCAGGCTGGCGCTGGGAGAGGGTGGAGGTGGAGGAGCCAGAAACTGCATAGGTGAAGACACAAGGACTGCAGCACTCCTTCCCCACCCATCCAGAGCACTGGAAACAGCCTGTGGCAGGAGACCAGTGCATGCCCAAGACATGGCCTTCCCATGCATTTTACCCAAATCATGCCTTGCTTTGTCTTGTCTTCCTTCAGCAAACCGGGCCTTTTATGGCATGACAAAGACTTACATGATTAAAACAAAAAACTATTCCAGACCATACTACACTGTTTTCTCTTTTTTAATGTACTAATCTGCAGCAGTCAGTGTGAATTTTGGTCAGTGCTTTTTACTCTCTTCACTTCCTACTCCCCGAGACTTCTGCAGTCTCAGTGTATGCCATATTGGAAAGTTGGCAGTAAGGAGGGCTCCCTTCCTATTTGTCAGGAGATAAATTAGCTACAAACATAAAGTACTGGTTCTGTTCAGTCATGATATCCCAATTTTACACATGGACACTACCACTGATGCAGTGGAGGATTCTTTTAAATTACAGTACTCAGAGATGAGCATCAGGGCCTAAACTTTACTCTTCTCTCACAAAGTGTGGAGTTATTGTAAAGTTTCCTTCCAGTAAGACCTTCTTGACAAATGTCTTTTCAGGAAACAACTCTTTTGCATCTCACAGTCTTGAAGAAAACCTGAAGAAATGTGTCTGCTCCTCAAGCAGACTTGTGGTCTCTGTGTCGCTTTATTTGAAGTCAGAGGTTCAGAGACACCTGTAAACAGTCACCTGCAGGGACTGGGAACTGTGGGAAACAATGCAGTACATAAAAGAGCTTACTGCCACACTTAAATTCATTGGAGAAAAGTGTAAGCCAGTATTTCCTTAGTTTTCTTGGGGCAGCATGTTCTCCTAGGACATGGGAACAGTATTTCACAATTATCATTTTCTAACCCACTCCCCTACAGCACAGTAGGAAGAAAGAATATTGGATGAGAATAGTAAACATTCAACATGTGCCTGTTTCACCATTCTGAATCAGAGCACCAGCCCCACATTCAGAGATAACACCTGTGGGAGGCTGTGTTTCATCTGCAGTAAAAAGCATTGGCTTTTCTGCACACTAACATTTCAGCTCATTTACAGTGTGCATCCTTTGGCAGCACACAGCTGAACAAGATCATAGAAATGTATTTTAAAATGTGGTAACATTCAAATTGGCAGGTTTTTTTGAGAAGCATCTGTGTTAAAATGACAATTACACTGTTGCATTTCTTCGCAAGACAATTCAGTTTAGGGTTATTATTTTCAGTCAGTGAGGTATCATCACCAAGAGTGAACAAGGCTGAACTATGAGAAAGTTTAAAGCATCTTAGTAATGAGTTTAGTATATTTGGAAGTCCTGGATCCTCACATGCTTTTTTTGCACTAATTTTCTGTGCTTGGACAAAGATCAAACGCAGTTGTGTAGCCAGCACACAAATATGCATGATCGCTTTGGTGAAATTATAAAAAAGGCTAACATCTAACTTGTCCATGTCATGTTATTTGGCAAAATAATGATGTAATTAAATGGGTTTTAGTACCAAAAACATATGTATACATTTACATTTAAATTTTTTTCCTCTCCAATTTACCAAATAACGCTTTTGTTAGAGAATAAAATTCAGTGAGCTTCACATGTAACTGGTGGAATTCATCACAATGGGAAGAGAAGCTTCGGCACACAGATAATGTAGCAGATTTATAGATCTGATTGCAGCACTGACCCTTGGCCTGCAGAGCTCCCAAGCAGGCCAGTGAGGCGTAGCCTTTTCCACAGTTAGGAAGTGGGTTTGCTGATGGCATCAGCTAACCCATGGTGAAGGATATGAGTAGAACATTTACAGCCTTACTTCCAGCTAAACCAAGAAATCTTTGGAGTATGATATGTTGATTTCATGAGTGTTTAAAGAAAACTTCTGCAGGCAGTGGGATCCACATGTATGTTTTCTTGGGAGTTCCTTGTAAAACAATAGTCAAGTCTGAACATAAGTATGTATTTTTAATGTGAAAGGTTTACATTACAGGTTCTTTCCTCATTCTCCTACTGCCTGTAGGCCTGTACACCAACAGAGACATCCAAAATCTGCTTTCATTTAATTAAATGGGATCTTTGTCACCAGTTGAAAAAAAAAATCTGATATATGAAATAATGTCTGTTTTCATTACATTTCCAGCCCAATTTCCAAGACTTTGGGATGGTTTTGAATAGATGAAAAGAATGATAAGAAAAACATTTCCTTAAAAGAAAATAATTAAATGCAAGCAACACTCCCACTTACGTTCCAACTCTTCCATCTTTCGAAAATTTCCTTTTAGCTCAGAGGGGCTAGGCTAGTGAAGCTGTTCATCTGGGGCATCCCATTAAATGTTGTAACTAGCAAGATAAGTTGCAGTAAAATGGACTCAGTAACAATCACTGTTGTCCACTTCAAACCAGACACATTAACCACTCTGATAATTTCTACAGCAGAATACCAATATCAATAAATTAAGCGCATGCCAAATTTGGAACTCAGTGATATTGGTTCTTGTCCTTATAAATGGGAGTTACCTCCACTGTAGTCAAATGCTTCTATAACTGAGAACAGAATCTGGGCCTGTAGTGGATACCTGTTTATTTAGCTGCACAATAGCTGGCCAGGTTTTAGGTATTTTTAAGTTAATACAAACCAGAGTGATTCTAATTCTACTGCCTGAAAATGGTAATGTCATAGATCTAAACTGACATTTTTTCCTTGCCAAAATATTTTGCACTGGCACTTACTGTTGGAAAGACTAATTTTTTTTCTACTGCCAAGAACTGAGTAAAAGTTAGCCAAATTATTCAGTTCTTAATTGAGCAAAATTCTCATTGTAGTTTTGCTTGATTAGGAAAAACAGGCTACAGTCTACTGCATGGATAACTGTCTGGGTACGTACAAGTTGAGATTAATTTTAAAATATTTAACAACTAGCAAATTTTATACAGGTTACAGTTCTCATTGAAATTAATGGGGTTATCTACATATGCCAAACTGCCTGTCTGTACAAGTGACCAGTACTCCAACTCCAACTCCAGTTTCACAAGCTTCTAATGTTGCTAATTGTTACATGGAAGTAATTAATGGAATTACTTGAGAAAAATCTATTCCAGATCATGTAGTGGCCCAAATTACTGAACTCTAGGAAATATACTTTTTACTTTACAAAATAGATATTCACCAGTATAATCAATGCACAGGAATTGGTGGGACACAACTTTCTCAAAGTTACAGTCTCTACTGCATGTAGTTTTCCATCATGCCTGTTCAGATTTCTGCATTTTATCTGTGTCACAGATCCTCCCAAGGAGAATTACTAGACCTTCATAGTCAGGAGGTTTCATAAAGTATTAAACTTCAGCAATCATTTTTTGCCTGAGGCAGACAAGGGAAAACTAGCCAGGAAATTCTTCAACAATATTGTGTTAATAATTTTGCATTTATAAATGAAAAATAAGTAGGTTTGTCTTCTCTTCCATAACAGTTATCACTGGGCTATGAATGCCACAGCAGTGTTGTATGGTCACAAAACACTGATGACTGCAAGTGCAGGAAAACACAAACCTCTCCCCTTCCTCTGGATAACTTGTCATCGCTTAGTCCTCTGAACACAACTTCATTTCAGGTGTCACATTTAATCAAGATGAGAACTTCATTTCAAGCCAAAGACATAACGGCATGTAATCGTTATTACAGTACCCCAAAAAAAGTAAATAATTTTCAATAGACCACTGTTAAGAGACTGATTTGGGGAATAAATATTAAGCACAAGAAAGGATAAAATGAAAGGATAAAACAAGATATAGCTATTAGTCATAGAGAGAAGAGAGAGAAGTAAGAAGGAATTCAGGAAGACAAGAAGCAGGAGTAGAATTTAGCAGCAGTTCTCAAGGGTGATTTATGAGATTTGTACACATATTAGGAGATAATCCAGTCTAGAAGCTGAATAGGCAAAAACCCCAAAGCTGAAAAAAAAATTAAATATGCCAAATTGAGGGGTTTTTGCAATTTCTTAGTGATTTTGATTACTGGTACTGCCTTTTAGGTTGAAAAGGAGGGTGATAATTTATTTCTATAGATACTATTCAAAATTAATCAATTTAAAGGCAATAACATTGTCATGTGCAAGCAGTTTGTACATTCTACCCTCTGTTTCTTAAGAGATGAAAACTCTTTGAAAGTTTGCCTTACTTCCCCTCTCTGCACGTTACTTTCAAAAACCTGTATAGAGAACAGTATCTAATGAAAGAGCAAACATGGATGCCATATACTCCCAGAGATTATAAAATCTTTTTGATTTTTGTCCAGTACAATCACCGCTGGTTTATTATTAAAGCTTAAATCAGTGTCGATGGAAAAAATTGGATTACCTCCCAGTTCCAAGCAGAGAGCTGTTAAATCTCTGGTATCTCAGTTAATTTCTTCACACATTCCCCTCCATTCCAGACCCAGCTCTCCTCCAGATGTTTCTTCCTTTGCCTGCCATGAAGCTGCTGTGCTCTGGGGTCCCCCCAGTGTGAAATAGTTATGTCAGCACAAGCTACTCATATAGATGCAGAAATACCAGCAAAGCTGACTTGGGGTTTTGATTTTTTTATTTGAATTCTCACTGATTGTTTCATTTGTGTGCGTATGCTCAGGTGTGCATGCTTGGGCTGTCCCAGCACTCTCCCAGCACCTTGCTCAGGGCTGCTGGTTTGGCTGCTTTTGAGCTACAAGTACCTTGTCATTTAGTGTTGTTTCAGCAGCAGAGTGCTCCTGCTCTAAACACAGCCCAAATTGCACCCCATATCCAGTGCTGGCACTTGTCTAAGTGTCTCACAAAGCTGCAAACACACCTTTGGAAACACTAGCCTTTGGGTGACTTTACCAATAAACTGTGAGTACAGTCCTCTAAGGAGCTCATTCCTGCAGGATCTAATCAGCCTTACTATTTAATTTATTGAGGAATTTGTGACAATTTTCAGGCAATACTGTTCAAACCAAAGAAAAAACCCTCCCACTCCAATCCTGTGCGCTATAATTATATACTCCAGAATATCTCTTTCATTAGCATAGTTACCACAAAGCAGATCAGAAGTATTTCTGTCAAGAACACATGATTTCTGTTAACATTTGAAAATCTGAGCATGTTTCTTGACTAAATGCAAAATTAACTTGGAATTAATGTAGGTGCCCCATCTCAGAGTCAAACAAAACACACAAATGAAAATATTTTTAAGCATTGCTGATAGCCATCCTGCTGGTATGAAACACAACCCCATTTTGCTTGCTAGAGAAATACCAGCCTAGTGGATTTATTTTTAAATTTGATTGAGCCACAGCCTGTAGGTAGCCATAAACCTTTGGTTCTGATGTTCAGCAATGAGAATCTGGTGGACAAAGTTTAGAAAGAAGGATATGGCATAATTTAAGTGCATTGCTTTTGTGGAATTAGTCATTGTTGATCTAACTGCATCATCCTGGGAATATCTAGCACATGCCTTAACTACACCATTGCACAGATACAAGAATAATTTTTACAAATACTTAACCGCTTTTAAAAAGTCTAGATTTTAAACAAAAAAAAAGGAGGATGAGGCAGGGAACGAAAGCCTTAGCTGATCAACAGTACAGATATAGAACCTTTCAGATCCTAATCCATGAGGGGATGTTTGCATCTGGCTCCATAATGGAGTTCACATGCCTGAATTAGATGCCGGCACTCTGTGCATGTGTGTAAGTGGAGTTAAGTGCCTTGGAGGGGGATTCACAAAAGCCACTGTTTGGGGAGTTGCCTAAGCCAGCCAAATAGTGAAGGCTGAAGATTGCAGTTGATCCTAAATTCTAGCTCTCTCCAGGGTTTTAAGTGCCTTCTGGTGAATGAAGTACACAGGCACAAGTCCCTCCACTCTCAGCTCATAGCTCACCATCCTCTTTAGAAAGCAGGTGCCAAATTTTTCTTTCAAACTCCAAGCAACCATCAGCAGCTCCAGCACAGTCTTACTTGGGCTGAGGAACATTGGTCTAATTCTCCCTTTAGCAAAAAGTGCTTCTGAGGTTTGCATTCCCTCCCTCCTGGGCATGCCTGAGCCAGCAGGCTACAGGCATCAGCTCCCAAGAGGTGGGTAAGATTTGGCACAGGTCACAGCAGACCCAAGAAACCATAAGGAGGAGGGAAACCAATGAGAGACTTTGTCTGAAAACCTGGTAAGTGTCCACAGGTAAACGGAGCCTTAAGTCCACACCCAGCACTAATAAAGGCTTGTGCACTGGGACCAAGGTGCCTTTGAGGAGGATTTCAGTGGTCTAACAGTTCAGGCGTCAGCGTCTCAGGCCCTGATAAGGGGCTTGGATTTCAGTTGTGGATTGAAGTGCTTTAATTTCCTCCACCAATCCTACATTCTCCTGTGCTTCCAGCCCCAGCTCTACCTTGTAGCGCTGCAGGAAGCTGAAGAAAGGCTGGTGTTCACCCTTGACCCAGTTGAGCAGCTTGGTAGCTGCAAGTTTGTCAGTCTATCCCTTCATCCTGCCTGCAGCACAGATGAAATGCACGTGCTGGCTCCCAGTGCAGATATTTTATAACTATTAGTCCCCAGAGCTGAGCACTGACCAGCTTTCCAGACTGTGCATTTGCTGGTCTCAGTCATCATGGGTCCAAATGGCTGCACTGAACATTTCAGATTGTTCTCCCTGAGTAGAGTTGAGAGACTTGAGTGACTGATAGTATTTGCTCCTCAGGGCTTGACTTTGCTTTCTTTTGGCCTCATTTGGGTTGCTCCAAGGTGACAGATGTGGTAATTTCAAGTCCTTTAAACCATAGCACATTGGATTGCATGTAGGAAATTAATTCCATCCCCCGGCATTTTTGGAGTTCAAATGACTGTATATTTTCATGGATCCAGGATAAGTGTGTGTGAGTGGAATGGGGAGGGTCTTTGTGTGTGTGTGTGTGTGTGTGTGTGTGTGTGTGTGTGTGTGTGTGCGTGTGTGTGCTTCAGAAGGTTTTTTTTCTTTTCTGTGCTTTTGAGAGGCATGGCAAACTCTTGCTGTAAGTGTTCACTGAATCAAACCTTCAGGGAATATTTCACAACTCAGGCTGAAAAATTTTTTGGTTGTGTCCTGCTACCCTTATTTCTGCACTCACAGAGTGGGAAGTGGATGGTACCTGTGTAGGCCTGTAAATGTAACGCTAACAAATAACAGTGACTTCAAGCTTTTTCTCTCTGCCCCTACACTGATGTGTACTTTTGTGCTGAAGCAGACTCGAGTAAGATCTATTTCTTACCTGCTACACAAGAGGAAAAGACAGAAGGTCTTTAGAAACAGATTTGTTCCTGCATGACACAGTGATGTGTGTGTGCAGTTCAGCCATGACGGTAGCGTAGAGGAGTTTTCAGTGATTTTCAGCTGTGTTTTTTACACAAGTGCCAGATGATGAAGGGACCTACATTGGTAGATCTACTGCCACCATCTAGCAACTTCTACCTTTATGTCTGCCCACAGGTGTGACTCAGAGCACAGAGGGTCTTTCATGAAAATTACAAGCCCAGTTTTGAAACAATTTTAACCAAGTGAGTGTTCAGTTGAAGTTATTGTCATCTTAGTCTTTATCAAGAAAAGTAGCATAAAAATAAAATAATTTATCCATTTAGGAAATATGTTTGTGAGCTAAGACCTGCTTGAATTTTGTGTGTGGAGTGTCAGGTCATGATTAGCACATCCTAACAAATATGATGATACCTGCAATATTTGACAATAAAATAGTAAAATAATTACTGCTAAATAATTTTAAAGCATGCTCCTGATTTCACTCTTGCTGGAGTAGTCTAGTATGTTTAACCTTCTAAGGCAAGACTATTCCACTGTTTGAGCAAAGGTACGAAAAGCATGCAAAGGGCAGGAATTTTTTTAATTGAAAATAACCTTCCAAAAAAATTGTCTGAGAGGAAGTTTTTTCAAGAAAAATATTTTACAGACATTTGTTACTGTTTTCATATCTCCCTTGGACTGGCACTTTGGGTTTCTGGGAAGTGGCAGAGTTAGAGCACAGCAAATAAAAATAAGGGAGAGAGGAGCTGCTCTTTTTCTTGACAGGCTCATCAAAGCACAGTGAACAGAAATATTGTAAAATGGTAACAATTTGTCTCCAAAATAAAGCCTCTTGCTTTATTTAAAAGCATGAGGGCAAGCAAACACATTTTGTATGCCATCAAAGTGAGAAAAGGAACAGAAATGCTGTGCCAGTTTCAGACAGAGGCAATCAAGCAAATTTTCTGGCAAGAAGGCAGTGTATAAGGCCACAGGATTGCAACAGGAGTCACAGAGAACAATAAATTATTTCAAATTAAGATCAGACCAAGTACTTCAGGAGTCCCACACAGATTTCTTGCTTTGTAGAGCAAGAACTCACTGGACTGTTAAAGTAACCACTGCTCGGATTGCAAAGGCTGGAGTATGATCACTACAAAGTGGCGCAGGAAATAAAATTTACTTATAACCAAAAGACTACAACCAAAAAACCTGTGCACCCAGAATTAGGCTCTCTTTCTTAATGAGATTTAATGATCTTGATTCCTTGATAGGGGTTAAGGGCTCCCTGTAGTGTAGATCACTGTAAAGCATTTAAATTTAATCGGTATGCATACAGTGCTAAAAAGAGCTAGAAAGTTCTACACCTTAGAGAGGGTCCTGCCTCATCCTGACAATAAACAGGCTAAAACTTACCCCTTTCCAAAGAGCCATCCCTCCTGCCAGCTCCAGGCACCCTAGACCTGCCAGGAGCCCTCACTTCCCAAACTGTCCCACAGCAGACCAGTGGCCAGACCAGGCGTTAGCAGAGACAGACACCTGCCTTTCCAAAGCTGTGGCTGTGTTCTGTCCACCTATGACAGAGCAGCCTTTGCATCCCCAAAATGAAGACATGGTGACAGTCCCC
This sequence comes from Geospiza fortis, assembly GCF_000277835.1. Classification (NCBI taxonomy): domain Eukaryota; kingdom Metazoa; phylum Chordata; class Aves; order Passeriformes; family Thraupidae; genus Geospiza; species Geospiza fortis. The sequence goes on from NW_005054320.1 coordinate 1,520,764, forward strand.
ATGGCATGGCAGGATGTCACACCACACAGGGTGTCATGAGTGGCTTACAGGCCATGCAGGGCAGGTCAGACCTCAAGCAGCACTAGCAACTGAAACAGTACTTGCTACAGCCTCGGGATCAAGAGAAGCCCAAAAGCAGCTTCTGGCCACTTTTTCCTTGTGTCCTTAGTTTGGCACCAAGTGTACCTCAGGCTGAGAAGTCCAGCCTACACAAGTATTACAATTGCAGACAGCTGTACCGCTTTACATAACACTTAAACTAATGAGAAGACAGATTATCTTCCCTGCAACACTTGCAACAATTAGTCCCTGTCATCACCAAGAACATTTCTATAGTCAGGATTTTTCTTTCTACTGCCATCTTTTGGGAAGTGTTTAAGAAAAAGACATACTTCAGCACCTCTTTGTGTCTTGCAGGTGTCAATAAAGGGAATTTGTGCATGCACATCTAAGTTTTCCTAAACGTGTTGAGATCTACTAATTCATAGAATGCTCCTTCTCCAAGCAATCCATCAGACACAAGACATAAAATCCTAAACCATGCCATATTAGAATAAAATACATATAGACAAAGTTAAGACTCAGTGCACCTTCACAAAGCTGACAAAATATTTTTCTGCTTTTAGTACAGTAATTCAGTTAATCAAATGAGGAACTAAGAGTTCTCTAACCAGTAAAACTGGTAGATATCCTTCAAAATAGCATTCTGGCACTTATGCATATTTGGCCAAAGATCCAGGGTATGCCTGAGTTGGTTAATTTTTGCGGAAAGAGACAGTCTGCTTCCCTCACTTCTGCCTACTCCCACACATCTGAGGAGATGGAGCATTCCACTGACTAACAAGTTTAACAGTGAACTGTGTGGATTATTCACTTGTCATTTAGAGCCAATTGGTAGCCTGTGGCTTGTTCTCAAAGCTGTAGCTGGCTAACCCAAGAGGTAGTGAAATGGAAACTCTTTACACTTCTACCAGTGAGTACAATTCATAGCAGCACTGCTAGAGGCACCGCTTTAGATTAAAACAGTAAAACGTTGTGATGCACTCTGCAAACTATTGTACCTTAATAACACACAAATAATTGTATCATGAAAATTTGGGAGACTTCTACTGCAGGGAGCCAGCACAACCTATCCGCACAACCTATCCCCAGGCAGAGCAAGGCCAAGAATGATGAGTGACAGCTGAGAAGGGAGGTTTCCAAAGCAAGCCTGCAGTTCCCTATTCACACTGAGATGGAACCAGTAATCACCATAGTTCATTATCAGCACCTCAAGGTTCAGCCTACTGATCACACACTTCTGAAGTGCATGACCAGTTTGCCTACTGATCACACACCAGTCTGAAGTGCATCACCAGTTTTTTGTCTTTGCATTATTTTGGGGTTAGTGGACTGGCAGTAGATGTGAAGCGTTCTCACCAAAACAAAACCCAAATCAACAACACCCTTAGGAAACGGTTGGTTGACTATACAAGTGCTTCCATGAGAACCAACCTCCTTTCCAGTGTGTTGTGCATGGCAAACCCATTGTATCTGATAAAGAGAATTCCTTGGACAGCGTCAGTGGCTGCGGCCTGCGGGAAGCTCCTTCTGCAGCGCTCAGTAGCACCAGCCCTGCAGAGAAGGAGCCCTCAGCACAGTTCCCACGTCGAACAAACAGCTGTGCTCAGACACGTTGGCGGCCAGGCTGAGGCTCTGTGCCAGCAGCACGATTCCGTGCCGATAAGCGGGGAGGTGGCTCTGTACTTTGATCACTTTGTGTGTTCCACGTTACTGGGTCTGGCTTTGTGCGCCAATCGCTGCTGATTGCTAAACAGGGACTGAGTGGCAGTCATTTAAGTGTCTCCATCAAATCTGCCTGCCACCAAGACTTCAGGCAAATTGCCCAGAAGAGAGCATTAGGCAGAGGATTTGAGTGCATGCCGTATGGCAGAGAACAGGAAAACATATTCAAAGGCAAGTATTTGCTAAATCCTACCTATAATTAATTCTAATCCCATAATTAAAGTCGCATGCTTTTCTGCAAACATTCCCCCATGTCGGACCTTCCTCCCCAGCCCGAGGTCAGGCACCAATTCGTGCAAATGAGTACATGCCACCAGGAAAGAGAGCTGCATCCCTGGGGACTGTGGTCACCCAGCCCGTGGTGCCCAACTTACTGATCCTTGTCATGGCTCCCTGCCATCTGACTCAAAGTAGCTTTCAGGCATTTTCCAGCAAACAGCATCTGGGCCAGACCCTCAAAAACATGCAAGAGACGAGCCTGCCTGGAAATGAATCACCAGTGCCAAGCATCTTAATATCATCATAAATTGTGAGCTTCGTGTTTGTAGTGAGCCAGCAGAGCCCTGTGCATGGGAGTTGGGGTTGTGATGATGTGAAACTTATAATGCCCAGATTTGCAGAGAAATGAGGAGATGCCTACCTGAGCCCACAAAGGGTAGGCTTACAGCCCACTGGGCATGAGGAGGAGACTAGACGCAAGATAATTATGTCTGCATGGACTAAAAATGTCCTTCTCATTGTAGCTGCTTCCACTGGCACGGTGTGTTTTCACACATAGGCACACATGAATACCTGCACACAAGCAACAGATACAGGCCCACATGCAGATACTCTCTCTTTGGAAGTAAGAAACTGGGGAAGCCCAATGGTGCCATTTTCATACAGAAGGCTGGGTAATCATCCAGAGTGAGCACACACATGAATGTGTTTGCAGACAAACTGGAGCAGAGGTGAATGCTTTGTTTTTGGAAATGCATTTATAAATGGATAAACAGAGACCTCCCCAGGCATTGCAAGAAAAGATCATATCATTACCAGTGAGGCCAAAGATAGCTTATGGATGACCATTGGTTTTTAAGATGAAGCCATTTATTCAGATGTTATCACTTCTCTACAAAAGAAGTTCTAGGCCCCTTTTTCAATTAAAAAAAATAGAAACAAGCATCTGCCACGTGTTGAATATTCCCCATTAGCAGCAGGTTTATGCATGCATGCGTTTTAAAATGTTTATTATGACAATACTTGTTATGACTGCCTTAGATTTAGTAAATACCACATGATAATCAGACACAGTTGTTAGACCTTGAGCAAAATATGATTTAATTTATTTTTAACATACTGAGCAATAGCTATTTCTTGGTAATCTAAACTGAACACAGACACTTGAGACTATGTTTCCTTGGAGGAGACAGTGAAAAGGAGAGAGGGGAAAAAAATAAACCTGATCTCTGTGGGAGTGTTTCTCAAGAAGCAAAAAGGCAAGATTACATTTACCATAAATCCTGCTTTTCTCCCTACTGAATGCACAAGCCCTTATAGACACTTCAGCAAGGTAAATTCTTCATCTACTAAAGAAACAGGTATTGCCTTCAGTGAAGCTTTAGGCACTGTTACAAGCAAAATGGTGCAGGATCCCAAACCTTCTGGGGCTTAGATCAACTGTCTCATGCCAGTGGCATGGCTGGGTCTTTGCCCAGGGCCTGCGCTCCCCTGTACTGTCCTCTTGCTCTTCACTGCTGAAAATAAGATTAAATCAGTGCAGCTAGTGTTAATTTGGGTTACAAAACAGGTTAGCTTTCAGAGGAAATCCATCTCAAGGTATATTTGGTTCCTTCACTCCCTGCTTTTATGTGGAATATGACTGAATTTTCAAAAAAAGAAACCCCCTACACTGGTGTTTAATTAGTTTGCTGGCAAACTGGAAAACATCTGTCCAAATGATATAAAGACTCATTTGGCACAGAATGACAGAAGTGTGGCAATGTGTGCATTAAATGGTGCTTGAGCACATACAAAATTATTTGGCGTGTAGAAGGTTTTGTTTTTTCCTGTACCTGAAAACACAAGTTTCCACTAAAATTCAGTCTCTGTACAGTACAGGCTACCCTCAGATCTCTTCAGAAAGTACTACTGACTGACAGGTTAGTCTTCAAATGATCCAGAGATTAATTTAATGAAATCTAGAAATGATCCAGAATTAATGATTCAGAGATGAAGTTAAGCTGTGATGAAGTTTTGTAATAGTGTCTTTGAAAACTGTGGACAACAATGTGCTGGGAAATTCACCGCTCAAGTCGGTTACACTTTGCAGCACCAGTGCTGAGAACAACAAGCAACATTTGCTTGGTTCTTGTATCTGAAAATGCCCCACCCTTGAAGTCACAATAGCTATTCACTATAGAATAGATATAGAAATGGCTTAGTTTGGATAGAAATAGCTTAGTTTGCTACAGGAACTAAAGCCTATATTGCTGCTCTTCTAATTTTGTGAAGAGAATTCTTCCTAAAAAGGTAGCTAGCTAACAGAACTGGTTTACAAATGCCAACACCTCCCTCCCCAATTTATCACCCCAGTGCTTAATCCAATGCTTTTCATGTGGTGGAGACCTTAAGAAAGACATGTATTTGGTGGGGGGCGGGGCGGGGGGGTCCACATGTTTGCAAGCACAAATCAATCAGTAGTTTAAGGGATCTGTATTGTAGAAAGCAGGGACAGGATAGGTACTTGTTCCAAAAGTAGTACTAAAAATGAAAACAGAAAAGAAAAAAAAAGTTCTATCACTTTGTGAGGACTTCAGTTCTCTCTTATAAGCCCTTCTGTGACATTTTTTGAGCTGCCATGTACCTCTGTGTATAAACTGGGTGGGGCCTGCCAGTGGAAACCCCCCAGAGAGCAGCTGTGCACCTCACCCACCAGCTCTCTGCAATGCAGCGGGGCTGCTCCTTATGCACCTCAACACTCTGTTTGCCATTTCCATTGCATTATACTGCTCTTGGATGTCTCTGTATGACAGACACTTTAGTGAGGTCTATAATGCTCCTGTGGGATTGGATACACTATTGTAGATACTTGCTAATAGGTTCTGTTGTCAAGGTCACTCCAGAAATCACTCTAACCACTTCTGATCTCAACAAAAACACGCTGGAGAATGTAGCTTTTTATCATCAATTGTTTTTAGCAGCACTCTTCTGTGAACAAAATCTCCAGAGTCACTAGGATTTTTATTTTGCAGCACTCATTTTCCTTGTGGAAACCAGAGGACTAGCAAGGCCATCCCCCCAGTGCAGTGGGGAACTAGTCTCTGCAGCTTCAGGGAGCCCCTCTAGAAGGGACCGCAGCGAAAAGATTTCAAGTCATTGAGATCCACTCATGCCTTATGCCTGTTTGGGAAATAGAGCAATTCAAAAGCAAGAGCTGGTAAATTAAGCCCATGGGGGTAGTCCCTGGATGAGTATCTTAGAAGTTCTCAGACAACCCAACCTTGGTTGCAGAGTGATGACTTTCCTGTAAGAACCAATAAATCAAGGTCTAGTTTCCACTCTTTGCAAGACCACCTATGATTTCAAGTCCCAAGTGGATGGGCATCACTCTT
>NW_005054320.1:1526153-1533409 GCF_000277835.1 Geospiza fortis
GCCATTATTTCTTCACACCAATTTAAGAATTATGACTGCTGGTGCATTTTGTTTTGTCTCCTATTTCTGCTGACAAACTCAAAATAGCCAGAGAAAGGTCCTTTATAGTTTTCTCAGGAGAACAGCTCTACTAAAGAGATTATTGAGAAATGTTCTCACTCAAGCTTTGCCTGTAAAAATGTGTTTTTTCAAGGATTCTCTCTCACCCACAGAACCAACCAGATGCCTTCACACACAAGCAACTGAACACTGTGGTTTAGGATAATGTTCCTTCACCCTCAAGTGTCTTGTCCCACCCTAGGTAATGCAAAATGTTTGTTGTGGCTTAATATGAATGTCTGGTGCAAAATGACATGTCACATTGTGGGAAAGCTCAGTGGCTCCTCTCCTCCATCTTCCTTCCAACATCCAAAGTTACAGTAAAACTTTGCTTTCTCCAAGCCCTTGGCTTCTCTAAAGGTGTACTCATGCACTTATTAACCTGCCACAAATACACAGACACATTCCTATTGCATTCTGACAAAAACCCTGGAAAATCCCAATCCAAAGTGAAATTATTGCTCCACCAACAGTCACCTTGGAAAGCATGTCAGATTGCATTACGTGAATGCGTTTGAGGGTGATCCCTAAATTGCTGGGATTTGGGTGAAGGGGGTGGGAAGTCTTACACTTTGGCTGCTTCTTCAAAACAGGTTTTTCTCCTTCTCACTCTCCTTGATTTCTGTCACCGCCAGGAAAACATCTCCTTTTACTGTTCAGAAGCTCTGGAGGACCTTTTCAACATTTAGAATCTATAGGCTTCTTTTGAAAACCAAGAACAAGATTTTCAGTAGCTTTTAGGCATTTAAAGATGCCCATAGTGAATGGGTTTCCTAGTGAGGTCTTCAAACTAGAGAAACAAACTGCAAGGCAGAAAAAACACACCTTCAGCTTCTCTCAGTGCATAAATAACTTTTTAGAGAAGTTGAATAAGATGAGAGGCAATGAGCAGAAACTCTGAAAGACTATCCCCGGCATCTGTCATGCTTCTGAGCAGGCTTTCCCTGTAGTGATGGTATCTGACAGCAATAATCCAGCGGCAGCACATACGACACTACCACATCTCTCATCAAGACTAATTTTGTCTGATCCCTTCTTCCTTTAGAAGCAGGGGGAGACGAGCTGGACAGACAGTACCAAACACAGGCTGTGTCTCCAGCACCTGCAGCAGACCCCAAGCCCCAGACAGCTCACGAGGCCACAGGGGAGGCTCTGACCTCCTCCCACAAAGATGTCAGCCAAATCCCATCTAGCCCAAGGTTGTTCAGTAAATAAACTCCCATCTTCCACCTCAGCTAGTCACAGGCACCAGCCCAAGCCAAAATCAATAGATGAGAAGCAATCTGTCATTTCCAGGCCACGCTGGTTGGGTTATGGATGAGTCAAAAAACACTACAGGAAACACAGATGTGGTGAGATCATCTCCTTCTCTGGAGCCTTCCTATCTCCACAAGTCTTGCCTAATCTCCCTCAAAATTTCCATGTGCATACACAAAACCATCTCGTGTACCTTGTGGTCATGCGTGTTCCAGTGCAGGTGCATTGAGTGATGCTTGGCAGGGCCAGGCCAGCCTGGCACAAGCAACAGGAGCCCGAATTCACCTGAGCAGCAGGCAGGCTGGTGTCTCCTGTAGGAAAGTTTTTTCAGTTATTTCAAATGCCTCCCACTCGCACACAAAGTCCATGTTTTGTAATAAAAACAAGGATAAAATGTCATCCAAAGGAATTTTACCTATTTCCCCTTCTACTTATTCCACTGAAGTTATCTTTTTTAACTCTCCCAAAACTGGCCACCAGAACAACAAAGTAGCCAAGATGCTAAATTAATAACCTCATTCTTCAAAATTCACCTTGCCCTTCATACTAACAGGTTTCAAAGCCAGTCCCATATAATCCAGTATCTTGTAATTTTTTAAAAGGTTTCACTGAGTTTCTCCCTTCATACAGGTAATGTTTTTCCTTTGAGAGAGAGGCAGAGAATAGTGCAAATTTTCCAGTAACTGAGATTTTCCCTGCAAACTTAGGTAGGCATTACCCTATTCAGCTACAGAGAGGCAAAGGTGTTGCAATTTACTCCTGTACAGAAAGGAGCAGGAAGGCCAAGAAAGACTAGGGGGATATATTCCTGCCTCCCCTATTCCCCTCCACCCCCCCCCAAAAAAACCCCAAAAGGTTGCTTAGGGTCCATGTGCCCAGATGAAGCTGCAGTGGGTTAGTTCAGTCAACCCACCCCAGCCAAGCCACAATAACTGATCATGCACAGGCTGTCCTCCCACTCTGAAGCTCACTACTGAGCTTTAAGCAGAAATATCACATCCCAAGGCCCTAATCCTTTAGCTCATAGCAGCACAGCCAGCCGTGGGCTAAAAGCCACATTAAACTCACTGGAGGAGAAGCATTTGCTGAAATGCTTTGCTGAACAAGGATGAGCAACTGTGCTTGGGCTTTAGCTACCCTTACAAACTCCTGTACATCTTGGCTCTGGTTTTCTTTGCCACATGGCAGCTGGTTAGTCCAAGAAATCCTGGGAGGGAAAGTGACTGTAGAAACTCAGCTGTGCAACATATGCTCCATCTAGTGTTTATTCGTAGTATTTCATTTTCTTAAAAGGTTTGGTTTGCTGTTAACACATATTTCCATCTTTTCTGTAGTTCGTATGTCTATAGGTGATCATTGCTGAAAATAACCTGCTTATTTCAACTACACCATTTTGATCTAGCCTCCACTTACACCTTCAGTAATGATTATACACCGATTTCCATTTAGAGATAAAATCTCATAGAGCAAAATGAAGGGAAGATGTTTTAAAAGGGCAGCAAGGGTTTCCCCAGGTGCTTTGCTAACACGAAGTGAATGGAAAATGACAAACAGGAGTAAAACATAAAACCTGGAGGGCACACAGGGGAAAGTTTCTCCCCATAAATTATACTTCCCAGACATGAGGGCACAGTGCTGAGCCCCTTTGCCATAGAGTGAGGTACTTTTTTGTCTTCTATGTCAAGCCAGGCTGCTGGGGAAAGACAGAAAAATAAGCAGGTGACACAAAGCCCTTGCTGCCTCTTCAGGCTACCCTCATCACACCAGAACACAGCAGCTGCTGGGACCAAGTCCTGACAAGTAATTTGGCAAAGCTCTGGAGCACAAATGACCTGGAAATGCACCCAGGTTGGGCGCAAGGCATTTTTGCAGGGTAGAAAAAAGGAAAAGTGGCAACAGCCATTAGGTTTGGCAACTGACTTGTGTATTTTGAAAGGGCAGGACTTGCATGCCAGATTTGGCTGTGGGCCAAAATACTCCAACACACAGTCTCTTTTTACTGCATGCTGTCCCCTAATTTACATTACTTGAGGGAGTTCCTGGTTCCTAATTTGCTGTTCAGCTGATGGTAGTGCCCTTAACTGCAAAAAGAAAAGCCAGCAACAGGTGGGGTAAGAAGTCCCAAGCTAACATTTTGATAAAGAAGAAAGAAAGCCCAGCCCCATTCTGTTGGGTTAGCAGGACTGGTGAGGTGCTGGGATGGGCTGCCTTGCAATGGGCCAGGATCTGCAGTGGGGAAGACCTTCAGAAAATAGTTGAACATTCCCAGAGGAGGGCTTGGGTTGGCTGATCCTACCTGGAGTGGTGGCAGCCTAAGCAGGCCCACTCCTTCTGGGAGGAGGCCAAGAGGATCCCAGCCCAGCTAAGAGGAAAGCTGGCAAGGAGCTGTGATAGAAACAGACCACACTTGGACACTGCAGCCACAGGGTACAATCCCAGGCACAGATTTAAGCTCAGAAACAGAGCTTTCATTGCTGTGGAAAGCAGAAGGGGAACCAACAATACAGCTTCTTGGGCAGAACACATTTAGGAGATCCCCACATCCCCTGCCTGCTCTTCCCATGTGCCAGAGCTTGCAGCAGAGCTCCCCAAAGCTCAGGTGAGAAGGCAGCAAGCTGGGAGCAGGCCCCTGTGTGGAGTAACCACAGAGGGCTCCTCTGGGGCGGCATAAAACTAAATACATAGAAGGGCATTTGCTGTATTAGCAGTGCTTGAGTAGACCCTCCAATAAATCAGATACAGGCCTGCTGCAGGATATTCTCCAGGGCAGCACACAAACCAGGGCCACTTTGCAGAGATTTAGGTCCAGTTTGCTGCAGAAAATGAGAACAGCTTGCCCTAATGAGGAATGCACAACATGAAAAAACATCTTCCAACTGTGTGTTTTGTGGTGCTTTTCACAGGTGATGGTCATGCTGCTCTTCCCCATGCAGCTGCTGGTAGTGGCTGTCACTGTTTACCTAGAGCTGGTGAGGTCTGCTCAAGGTGGTGCCTACTATGGGATCAAGCAGCTGCCACCTCAGGTGCCCCAGTACCAACCTCTTGGACAACAAGTACCTCACATGTCGCTGGGCAAAGAAGGCATCCCAATGCAGCACCTGGGCAAGGAGGTACCCCGCATGCCCTATGGGAAGGAGTACCCCCATCTGCCCCAGTACAGGAAGGAGGTCCCACAGATGCCCATGCTCAGCAAGGATATGGCTCCCAAGAAAGAGAAAGGTAGGTCAGCATGTCCCTCTCCACTCCTGCATGGTCCCATCTGGCGTGCCATGGGGAAATTGAACATTGGAGCAGGCTGCTGCTGCAGGCTGGGCACAGCACCCTTGTGCCCAAAAGGCTGGCCAGGCTCATACCTGGCCACAGGTGGACAAAACAGGTTCATGGGAACTGTGGGCAGCTCAGGGTCACCAGCACAAGATCACAGTCATCCTCTGGGCTGAAGCACAGCCTCTGAGCAGCCCTAGCTGCAGTGAGCCTCCAGCATACAGGTTTTTTCAGGTGCTGTTCAACTCTAGGAAAAGCCTTGCTGTCCCACCTGTTTGTAGGAGACCCTCTGACGGGGTTTCAAATGATGCTCAGAGTCCTGTCTGGATCTGCTCCCACTCTCACTGGAACAAGCAGACATATGAACTAAGAGCCCCAAGGTTTAAATTTATGGGAACATCACTGTTTTGTCTGACTTTGTCCAGACCCTGTGATTTTGAGGTTTGCGGAAAAAAACATACAATTTCTCTACAGACTCTGGAGTCCTCTTTCTGTAGGTTATTTACAGGTGTAACAGAGGCATTGAAAGTACAGAGGATTAATGAACAGGTCTGCACATACAAGCACTTTCTCTATTCAGTAAAGGAAGTTTGGACAGTATTAATTATTTAAGAAAACAAAAAAAAGTCCAAAATACAAAGGGTGACCAGGAACACCCAGTGTTATAAAACCCTTGTGAGGACCACCAGCATCTGTGCAAGTGCAGACAAACTGGGTAACTTTGCCTTACTGAGGCCCCAGCTAACCACAGCCTCCACTGACTTCAGAGGGAAATGGAAGATTTCAGGGCCTATTTTTGGGGTGTCTGAACAAGAACCATTGGCTGTCATAAAATCAACCTACCTCATGAGCAAAGATTTTTGATGCGCATGAAACACAACATGTGCAGAGAGGGAAGGTTTCTGCCTCCCATAAAGCAGAGGTCTGCCCTCAAACCTCATCTCCTGTCCTTCCCCAAATCTCTCACTTCTTTACACATTTTAGAGCCAGAAAGAGTTTCAATTCACGCAAAAAGCAGCAGCTTGAAAAGCAACCAACCCCAGCAGCAACTTCCCCACCCTGACCTGCAGCGATAAGTGGTGACATACACAAAAATGTGGGTTTCAACAATAAAAACCTCTTGCAAAGTGTTTAGAAGAGCCATAACTAGACATGGCTATACCAAAAGAGCAATACTGATTAAGGCTGCAGGTATCCAGTAATGCTCTAATGGGAACCAAAGCCTTGGGGAAAATACAGACATACCTTATGTATAAACTTCTTACTAATACAATCTTATTTAATTGATCTTGCTTATTTATGCCCCTTCAGAAAAAGCACTTTTATGCCAGGATTCCTCCCACAGCATGAGAGTGCTGAGTGTCCTGCAAAAACTCTTAAAGGTATATTGATCTACCGCAATGCGGAACAAAATGCAGATTTTGCTGTTCAAGATTGTATAGGTAGAAAACACCACCAAAGCACAAATGGCTTTTACGTATGATGCACAGTAATTACTTTGTGGTAACAGAAGCATGCATGGAAGTTTGGAGTATGAAAAACAGTAACATCCTCTTAATTCTCAACACCAACCTGTAACTCGCTAGTTGTCTGTCTACCACAAAACCACAAGGCATCATTAAAAGCATATTCAATTCAAAACTGCCTGTTTTTTGAAGGATGTGACTGCACTCACCTTTTATCTCTCCCTCTCTCCTTTCTTCTTTTCTTCCCAGAAATTCCCATGCGCAGTCTGAGGGGTGAGCAAGGTCCCCCAGGTGAGCCTGGACCAAGAGGGCCACCAGGGCCACCAGGATTACCAGGTCATGGTGTACCAGGAGCCAAAGGAAAACCAGGCCCGCAAGGATACCCAGGAATTGGAAAGCCGGGTTTGCCAGGGATGCCAGGAAAACCAGGGGTCATGGGGCCCCCAGGGCCAAGAGGGGAGATGGGGCCGAAGGGGGAGATTGGGCCCATGGGGATTCCTGGGCCACAAGGACCACCAGGGCCTCACGGGCTTCCTGGCATAGGGAAGGCGGGTGCTCCAGGGCTGCAGGGGCAACCAGGGCCAAAGGGTGAGCCTGGGATGAAGGGGCCACCAGGAATCCCTGGGATCCCAGGGCCAAAAGGGGAGAAGGGGGTGGGGATCCCAGGTTTGCCAGGTCTGAAGGGTCCACCTGGGCTTCCTGGTCCCCCTGGCCCCGTGGGACTGCCAGGGGTTGGCAAACCCGGCATGGTTGGCTTCCCTGGCCCACAGGGACCCCTGGGCAAACCTGGACCCCCAGGAGAGTTGGGGCTGCAGGGGCCTCCAGGGGCCCCTGGGATCCAAGGCCCTCCCGGCTCGCCTGGTATTGGCAAACCAGGCCAGGATGGCATGCCCGGCCAGCCCGGCTTCCCAGGCGGCAAAGGGGAGCAGGGATTGCCAGGCCTGCCGGGGCCCCCCGGCCTCCCTGGGGTTGGGAAGCCAGGCTTCCCTGGGCCCAAAGGGGAGCGAGGTGTGGGTGGTCTGCCTGGGCCCCTGGGGCCGAAGGGGGAGAAGGGGCATGCGGGGCCACCTGGCATGGGAGGGCCACCAGGGGAACCCGGCCAGCCAGGACTGCCGGGCATCATGGGACCCCCGGGGGCCGCCGGTTTCCCAGGCCCTAAAGGGGAGGGGG
>NW_005054320.1:1533683-1544644 GCF_000277835.1 Geospiza fortis
AGCCTGGGGCACTCGGTCCTCCTGGCCAGCCAGGGCTACAGGGGCCACCGGGCCCCCCCGGGCCGCCAGGTCCTCCGGTCATCATCCCACCCACTCCACCAGCCGTGGGACAATACCTGCCTGAGGTGGGACCAGGGATAGACGGCTTGAAGCCCCCCTACGGCTACAAGGGCAAGAAAGACAAGGCTGGCGGCATTGTTTACGAGATGCCCGCGTTCACGGCAGAGCTCCTCACGCCCTTCCCCCGCGTCGGGGTGCCCGTGAAGTTCGACAAGCTCCTGTACAACGGCCGGCAGAACTACAATCCCCAGACAGGGATCTTCACATGCGAGATCCCCGGTGTCTACTATTTCGCCTATCACGTCCACTGTAAAGGCGCCAACGTGTGGGTGGCGCTGTACAAGAACAACGAGCCGCTCATGTACACCTACGACGAATACAAGAAGGGCTTCCTGGACCAGGCTTCAGGCAGTGCCGTGGTGCAGCTGATGCACGGAGACAAGGTTTACGTTCAGATGCCATCCGAGCAGGCAGCAGGACTTTATGCTGGGCAGTACGTTCATTCATCTTTTTCAGGGTATTTATTGTATCCCATGTAAAACAAACAGACACACACACACATAACACACACACAAAATCAAAACCTTTCTCCTCTAACTTTTATACAACAAAATGTGCATTTTATGACCATTTGACCATCTTGTACAAAACCAAAAGTAATAAATACAAAGTTTAATATTATGCACAGCTAGTTATAAAAAAAGGTGTGGTGAACATATCTAAAGATGTGTATCAGGTTCATAAACAGTTGTTTGGCACCCAAGGGGGACATATTAGCTGTACATTATATATTTCTGCAATGCCATGCTTACTTAATTTCATTCACAGTAATTCAGTACTAAAGTTCAAATCAGTGTATGTCACTCACTCCTGTTGCATTGATCATAGTTATGAGACGAAAAACTGACTTAAAGCAGAGTAGGTCAGTCTCTAATTATATTTTAAAAAATTGAGAGGCTTATTTGTTTGGGTGGGGGTTTTCTTGGATTTTTTTATAGCAGGTCTACATGACAAGCAAAGGTTCCCTTAGCTGGGGACTTTTATTTCCCTTCCCCTGTAATAAAATAATCCTGCATGTGTGGGTTTTTTTCGTGAACAATTTATGATGGAAGAGAAATCTTGATGGCATGATCATTCATTCCCCCTGAGCCTTCTCCAGCAGTCACTGGACCTAAAATGTCACCAGTGCCTCCAGCAGGCAATGGCTTCACTTCCAAATGCCACTGCACTTAAAAAGTCTCCGTTCCCTACTCACACAGCTCAAGCAGATGATGTAAATCTCCCCCATTTATTTGTGCCACGTCATTGAGACATTTTGGCCAACACATGGCCATACTTCAGGGTGGCATAAATTTGCTTGGATTTCTGCGCTTGTACCAAGAACCCATTTAGCTTGTCACAAGAAACATTTATTCTGCCACTCAGCAAAAGCTGAATCAGTTTGCTTTTCAATGACTAGGCAAAGCAGAAGTAGCTTTGTTTGCTTAACTGATTTGTTGCTTGAGATCAACCAATAACTTTACTGGCAATACTGATCACGCAAATTTATCTGAGAACTAGGTTCTATCTAAAAACTGATTTCCAATCCTTATTTATACGTTACCAGTTGTCAAGGAGAACCTGCAGGCCTCAATACTTTTCTGTACTTGAGGACAGTGACTTCTGTGCACGAAGTCTCTGTCTGCTCATCAGTGGTGCTAATCTCACCTCAACAAGTGTTCTGTTTCCAAAGGGCAGTGGACCTTGCTGTGGTTCCCTGTACAGTGCTGCACATAACACACGGCTGCACTAGTTCAAGTGCTTATCACTTCTCCAGTGTCTTTAGCTACTGCTACTGCTTTTTGATTCAAAAATGAACTAGATTTTTTCATGCAGAACTAAGATTGGATTTAACTGGCATGACCATTATTTAAATGCAGAGTTTAATGCAGTCTAGCATTGACTAAGGACTCCAGTGATATAATGTGGTGCTTTATCTCAGAAATTTTATGGAATGGTGGCAGGAATGGACAAACAGTTTACCAGACACTGGTGACTTCAGTATGTTCCCTGAATATATGAGATATGTCAAAAGCAAATAATTTTGTATTTAAAATTTTTGTACTGATTTGAAAGAAATACCTTATTAAATATCTTTAAAAATAAACCCAAAAACCCATTCTGTCCTCATTCAGAACTATCAGAGACCACAAGGGCTCTCTGAAACCACTGACAGCCTGATATAGAGCGGGAAAATTAAGAGATACACCCTTTTCTCTAGTTCCCATCTCCTGGTAAAATATGCTCTAAGCCAGAGAGGGAACACATCCCATTTGGTGGGAGGGCACAGCAGGGTCTGGGGGGTACATGAAGAGGGAAGGACTCCCTCAGGTAGGCCCCGGGGACAGATACTGCTCAGCATGAGCCAACATGGGAGTGCAGCTGAAGAAGGCAGAGGGGCAGCCAAGGAATCAGCCACAGAGGCTGCTGCTAAGGGCTTGTGTTGCCTGAAAAGGCAGAACTGGCTGCCCAGTATGAGAGGTGCTGGTTCTCCTGATGTGGCTTCCTCACCTCAAAGACAAGCATTTCGTCCAAGCTGGTGAACGCCTGAACTGTCCATACTGAAAGCCATGCACTGGATATCTACTGTGCCAGAGAATTGTTATCCAAATCTCCCTTGGACTCCCTGAAGCCCTCAGCATCTCATTTTTACTGCACAAAGGAAAAATACTGCACTCAGCATCTCTCACTTTCTATCTAAAGCCATTTTCCCTTTCTGAAAATTTTATCGCACACCATCTTCATTCTTCATCTCTTATTTTAGCAGTCCACCGCCAGCCCACAGTAAGACAAACAAGATTCAAAATACAATGAAAAATTCAAATCACAAGGATGCTGCTCTTGATCTTATCCACAAAAAAACTTGTCTCAGCTATGGTTGTACTCCGCCTGGAGTTAGATCTCTAGCCACAGTACAACTCTGCCCACCTAGGTTCAAAAACTTTCAGCTGTTTGCTCTACAAAGCACTGAAGTTTGTTCTAAAACTTGAAACCATATCTGACAACACCATTTACTTGACACACCAATAATAACAGCCCTGAGCATACCCACACATCCACACTCACACGCAGAGCACCAGCCTTGCAAAAATAAGTCTGAGGGCACTGTCTTTAACAGTTTATTCACAGGAAAATAATCTCCTTCTATAAGTAGCATTCAAAATTTCACTTGAAACAACTCTAAGAATTCTTCAAAATACAGGTGGCATTTCAAAGGCATATAAAACTTAAGACAAATGGCAATTAAGTAAGTATTTCCCAATACCAAAAACATATGCTGAGCTTTGTATGTTCTTAAAAATCAGAGTCCACTTAAAAGTGAAGGTATTTATACTCTCCCCCAGAGCATTGCTAAAAAGGAAAGCATGGCATTGGAAACAAGAAGTACCACATGCTAGTTAAACATCAAAGTTGTGATTCTGTATTATTATCACCTATATAGTCACTGGAAATATCTGGAATACATTTAGGAACATCTTTTAGACACTCTCAGATTCATATTTAGTGCAATATTCTGTGACCTCCCTTAATTATTACAGCAGAGGAAATAATAGTTTCCCAACAAAGAAACCTCCAGAAAGTCTGAGCAAACAGAGCTTTCAGCCAACATGTGTCATCCTGCCTGTTCTGTGCATAGTTTGGTATTTGAGAGCCGTGACTATCTGACAGTGCAGCATTTTGAGATGGGTGGCAGATAAAATGCAGAAGCAACTTTACTGTAAATTCAGCAAGCTGCCAGAGAACAGGAACAGAGTAAGAAGGGAGGAGAACATCTGACTTCAGATAGAAAAATGATGGGAGACACTGGGGACCTACACAGTTACACCATTGTCAGACACAGAAATAAAGCTGGCAGCACCCTGGGATTCAAAACTGGCAGCTTCACTCCTGGTATGATTTTAAAAAAACCAGATAGCTTTTAAAGGGAAGTTTCAGTGCAGATTTCATTTTCAGAAATGGCAAAAAGCTAAAAAAAGTCTTAATAGCAACTCAGGCTCGGAAACTATCTAAATATTTGATGTTAGCGTTATTGTTTTATTCTAAAAGCCCCAAGTCTTTGGTACTGCAATACGCCTGTGAAAATGTGTGCCCAGACAAAAGAGACACTAATTTGTGATCACTGCTCAGAAACACACTACATATGGGTGTCCCTGCCTCTGTCCTTAAGGAAGAGAAGCAGGAAAGCTGTACGTGAAGCAGGTGCTGGAACAGGGCTGGTGTACACAGGATCCTACAACTTGTGGGGAGAAAAATTCATGACTTGGCTCACTGCTTATAATAGAGGAGAAAAGCTACAGGGCCTGCAAGCTGGGCTTTCCAAAAAAAAAAAAAAAAACAACCAAAAAAAACCCAACAAAACCCTACAACAACAATAAAAAAAAAAAAAAACCCACCACACACATAGTTTATCAGCAGCATCAGCTCTTGGCTTGATCGTGAGGGAACAGTTTCATTCAAAATGTCACCCAGTCACCCAGGGACAAAAACCACCGTGGACTCAACACCCCTGGCAGGAGCACAGAAGTGGCAGAAAAATATCCCTCAAAATACTGCTTAATTTGAAAAATAAGTCAGCCATACCATGGGAAGGCTTATTAGGATATGAAAAGAAACAGCTGATATGGATAAATGCTTGTAGAGAATGTATTAAATTCATTGAGAACACCAAACATTATTTTAAAAAATATTTTAGGGAGATTAAAAAGCTGATGTGGCAAAAGTGGAAAAGACTAAAGGGATTTTTTTAAGTACAAAGATTTTGGGAGACACCATTTGTTTGCCATGAGGCTTCTATTTTTTTGCAATTATTTTATTTGATCTGCTACAGCTAGAATCCAAATCCCATCCTCCCAAAAAAAGCAGAAAACCTACTAGAAAAATTGGAGAAGGAATCGGTTTAGATTAGTGGGAAGACTATCTCTGGAGATGAAATAAAGCAGAGAAAATAACCACATCTTCAAAAGCAAAGCTCCCTACCCACTTCCTGAACTGGAGACAGGGGTGGAGAAGCAGAGGGATGCAGTCTGCACCATGAAAAAAAAGTCTCCTCACAGTGTCCGGAACATATTCAACAGCTCTCCTGGAAAAAAATCCTCCTGGACAGCATCCTGCAAGATGTTACATGGACACAGCTGGACTGTGGCAACAGCCATTGGGAGAGCAGGGGAACCCAGCTCTGGAAGCAACCACAGGTTTTGAAGGTGAAGGAGCAGCCCCCCACTTCTGGTGGTCTTGGCTCTCAACACAGTCTAAGATCTACCAGGGGCTCCTCTGCAACAACAGCTTGGAGAACACGGCTTTGTCTGCAAAAAGCCTTGCACAGCAGCTTTTGCAGTGGAATTACTACTGTCAGGAGTTTAAATCACTGTAGGTCTGGGGCTGCAGAATCACATACAAACCTTTTTAATTAACTGAAATAACCAGGAGAAATAAATGCTGTTAGAGACACAAAGACAATGATGTCACTATTTTCTTAAGTGAAACCCCACCTGTTTGTATTGAGATTTTCAAGCAAAAATCTCGGGAAAAAATAAAGGAAATACAAAAAATTAAGAGCCCTTCTGCCAGTTGGTGAAGAAATGATGATTTCCTCCATTTCTACCACCAGTGTCACCTGGGGACATGCTCCCCAGGTGCAACGCCTGGGGACATGCTCCCCTCCCCTCCACACCCCCACCTGCCACCCTGCACAAAGCTGGAGTACAGCTGCAGCCAAGCGACATGCAGCACACAAAACACCATGGCACACCCTGTCCCTTGCTGGGACACACCTGCATCCTTCCCCAGCCCATCCACAGATTTTTCTGACATCTCAAGTTATTTCCAGTATGTCCAGCTTGCTTGAAACAGACCAAAGCTCAGAAATCACTGGGTGAAAACACAAGCCTCCTTCCCTTCAGCTGTGGCACCTCTCCAGACCACACTGCCTTCCCCCTAATTTCCAAATGGCAATTCCTCTACATAGCTGCAGCAAAATAAATTGTGTTCAGCACTCTTGCAATCCTCACCTTCTGAAAATAACAAATACCCTGGTTTATGTTCATATTGTGATTGTTTGCATTACTCCTAAATGTCCTCTCTATATAATCTTGTAAAAAAGCAACCATGGTATTCCTACCAACTTCAAAGACTTTTTTAAGTGGACTTATTTGTGTTTTCTTCAGATTTGATTAATAAAGATAACCACAAAATCTTCCAGTAATTCTGCCGTAATTAAGATAAAAATTTTATATAGATGTCCTGTGAGAGAACTGGAACTGCACATTGTTGTTCTTTGACAGCTGTCAAGCGTGTTCCCAAGCAGATTTCATTTATTCACAGGCTTGTCAGAGACAAACCAATACAGGAAATATAAACTTCCCATGAAATGTTTCAACTAAAATCATGAGCAAGTTCCCACTGCTAAATTATTTAGTTCATCCAC
This sequence comes from Geospiza fortis, assembly GCF_000277835.1. Classification (NCBI taxonomy): domain Eukaryota; kingdom Metazoa; phylum Chordata; class Aves; order Passeriformes; family Thraupidae; genus Geospiza; species Geospiza fortis. The sequence continues at coordinate 1,540,207 of NW_005054320.1, forward strand.
ACACTTCAAACTTAAATATCAACACAGAAGAGGTAAGCAGATGCCAAATGATAATTCAGCTGAAGTACATCCTGGATATTCCCTACCACACTCTAATGCCAAAAATGGGAGTATTCCTTGTTTGTATTGATGCATTACAACATCTGAGGAAGGAGATTGTCCTCATTTGGAAAAATCCACCTGTTTTGAGGAAACAAACAAAAAAAATGCATGAGATGCTGTCCTGGAGAACTAGGACTCCAACAAACATTGACTCTAAACTCAGGCATGAACATGTATGTCCAAGCTTTTGTTTCTATTGTGGTATGGGGGCTGACACAGGTAGTTCAGACAGCTCTTCAGTCTTCATACTCCCTCTTTTTTAAGTCAAGTCAGCAACTGTAAAATTTACTGGATGCACAGCACAGGGAGTATTATTATTCTATAAAATGGGTACAACACAAGCATTGTCAACACCAATATCTCCACAAATCAGACAAAGGGTCTTCACCTTCGGCAAAGGTAGACAGAAGCCCAGAGTTGATGGGCAGTGCAGAAGCTGTGGCTGGTTGGCTGAAGGTGGACATCCTCTCCTCAGGAGTATGGCAGAACAAAACCTGTACAGTCTGTATGTTCACCCTTCTCCAAAACACAGAGTAATGACTTAGATGCATAGTTTTAAAGCAGTTTTCATACAAGAAGACAGATAGTCATGACTTTACATCCACCTACTGAATGAACACCGGTCATCTCAGTCTCTTGACAGTGGAACTCTTTTGGAGGACAACATCAGAAACAAAAGTATTCCAGAGAATTAATCATTTGGAAAGAGTTCTCACTGATAAGTAAGTGATGTACATCACATTTTTATATATCCCTGATACTTTCAGTTGGAAGTTTCATGGTTTTCCCACTATTAAATAGCTTCACAGAAATTCAGTTAACTCTGTTTGCAACAGTCCATTACCCTCAGTTAAAAGCTTTTGCCTTGATGAGGTTTCTGGGCTCATTTGAACAGTAAACAGTTATGTTGCACTTAAAAAATAAAAATGTCATACAAAAAATAAACATTTTTCAAATATTGAAAATAGTGATTGTTCTTTGTATTTTCCATTCAGCTTTCATGTCAAATTGATCACAAAGTTCTTGTCTATAAGCTTCTTCAAAAATTTCTGCTCGGCGGTGATGTTGTGGTATTCATTCTAAAGAGATGTGAGGGAATAATAAAATTAATTATAAAATCAAATTATAACCAGCAGCACCACTTGGCTGTTCCTTTCTATTACCTGGGATACTTGGAAGATGCTAAGAACAGTAAAGGTCTGGGGAAAGACTTCTTAGCAAAGGCTTAGCACAGTTTCCCAAGAAAACAGGATGCTCAAAACTAGATTAGATATTTCTATAAGGACACAACTGAAAAGGATGATCCTTTGGTGATAAGAACAAGTGAAATGTGGGCTCACAGAAATCCTTCCATTATTAACTCTTCCAAATCCTTGCCCTGTTTATTCAGAACAACGGCTTTGTAAGAACATTTACAACACACACAGTAAGAAAATGAGTAATCGTCAAAGCTCAGTGCAGGTTCTTGAAAAAGCACATCAGGCACTTGTAGTTCAGATGCATCCTGCCAGTTAGGTTCAGCAAGCCCAAAGCAACCCATCTTCTGTGCTGTATCCAGGTTCTCGATACATAGGAGACCACTAAGGTTAGTGGACGGCAGCACAAGGAAAGTAAATTTACTTAAAGACACTGAATCCTGTAAATTAAAATGCATACATGTATACTGCATAAAAGATTATACGGATGTGGTACAGTATTTGCAATTTATTGCCACTAAAGAACTAAAAGGAACATTTTTGTTTAACAGTTTGTTTTTTAAAGTTTCAAGACTTCAGGAAACTTACAGATGTCTATTCAACTAATGATCAGCCTTACTCAAACTTAGTACATGTTGCAGAAAAGCACCTGTAGAGAGGAGCCTCCAAACGAGGACAAGTTCAGTGTCAGAGGAAAATTATGTCAGAATAGCAGGCATCTAGGAGCTCTGAGAAAAACATGAAATGCTCCTATGGGCATTGTCTCTACCCCTCCTCTTCAGCAAATGGAAGAGGAGGAAAATGGCACCCATACGCTCTAGGCGAATGGCAAAGAAAACTTCACGCTGCAGTGAAAGGCTAAGACAGGGTTGGCTTGAAATACAGAGATTAAGACAAATGAATACAAGAGCAGAGACATAAAAAAACCCCAGAGGTATGGCCTTAGCAAAGCAGGAGGGAAGAGAAGGCATTCTCCTGCTGCTCCTTCTCATGCTGAGTAGCGGCTTCCCCCTCCTGGAAGCAGTTCCTTCTCTTCCTACCCTCCTCCAAGAGCTGCTTTTCTTTTCTACTTTGAGTTTCCAAAATTCAGTTCTTTTCCTATGCAAGACCTATACAAGTTCATAGGTCTTAACTCCTTCCATTCCCCTTTGCTCTTCTTTCTGCCTTTTAAGGAGTCTGACAGCTATAATATACAGTACAAGTAGGTGTCAAGGAAAAAGAGAATACCAAAAGAAACAACATTTCTTATGCGCCGACAGTGCTAACAAAGATGTCTCTAGGACAAGAGCTGTGCAGCCTAAGGAAAACACCAGCAAAGCTGAACACAACACACAAATGGACATCTCCTGCAGACACTGAAGAATATGGTACAATACAAGGGACACAGAGATCAGTATCTACATTTTTCAGAAACAATAGCAGACAGGAAGAGATTCAAGCAATGTTAACCCACAAGTAGCTGAACCAGGAGAAGGTGGGAGGCCCTTCTGACCTGCAGTCCACACTTCTATCTATATTGAATCGCCTTCCCCATTACCAGCTCTGTTTCTCTCAGCACAAACAAGTGTTAGTTACCTGCATCATCTGAGACATGGTTTCATTGCCATAGTAGTGCAAAGAGCTATTTCTGTCAGTGAAGTCGTACTTGAAGCCTGCCAGATGGACTTCATGGCATATGTGAAATGCCAGTGTAATGGCAATTAGCCCCGTTGTTGGATGCTTCGGTTTCTGCAACAAAACACAAAGAGAACACACACATACATACCTGGCAGCCTGATGGGAACAGCAAACGTAAGAACAGAGACAAGGGCAATCAGGCAGCCTGGGTCTTCTACAGATGTTTGGTTTTACAGGTTGAACCCCTCCTATTGCTAAAGAAATAAGGTACTGCTCCCACAGGCTTCCCATGACCAGGGGTGTCTGTCATGTCAGCCTCACAGGCTTCCCTGGAATTCCTTGGTTTCTAGTGAGGGCTGAGCCCACAGTGTAGCCCTTCCCTCCACAGAGGCATCAGGAAGTCTCCCCATTGCCCTGCTCAGCTACTTTCATAAAACTGGGCAGGCTTCACTGGAAAACAATTTACAACCCCCTCAAATCTGACTGAATTATGAGATGCGTTCAGAAGTTGCCACATAATGGAGACCCAGATGAACAGAACATGATATGACAAAATTTTCATAGCAACAAACTAAAAAAGAATGGAGGCTATGACTACACAAATTTGACCGAATTTGCATTTCTTCAAAGCAGGGAAATTCCAGAAGAACTTTGCTTTAGACCTTCCCATGCTATTCCCATTAGAAGATACAAAATTACTTCTCCCTACAATAAGTTTGGAAGCAAATGCAATGTAAAATGAACAACATATCATAAACAGGTTTTAACTGTGCAAAATTAAGAGCACCTAACCAAAAGGTAGCATTTCTCACAAAAGCACAGCAGACCTCCATGCAACCATCTGCCCTATCTTGTATTGAGATACATGACTTCCTTAGTAGCAGGAGAGGCTAATACAATCTGGGGAAGTAAATGAGACATGCTTTTTTAGAGAGAGATGAACTCATTCATTTGACCATGATGAAGCTAAGGTGAAAAGGTGTCCCCAGAAATGGACAAAACTTTCAGGCACCAATACCCTTCTTAGCTAAAGAAAGATTTTTCTCAGAGACCAAAAGAGCTATCATATGCTCTTATTAGCGGCAGTCAAACCTCAAACTGAGCACAAAATCATGGGGTTTTTTTCGAACTCTGACCCCAAGGCTCAGTTTGTCTCTGAAAAAGATGCAGACAAACCAATACTAGACAACTCTGTGCATAGAAAAAACAGACGCACTCAATGTATTTCTTTGTGACAACACTTCATATGACAACACAAAAAATTCCCAGGAAGAAGTTACTATTCTCAGCTCTTTAAAGCCTAACTGAAGTTACAGAAAGGAACTATCGCCTTTTATGGAAAAAGTTTTGGTACCTTTACGCAAATCTTGGAATATTCCAGAAATCGTATCTGCTTCAAATGTGCATTATGCCCAGGGCTCCTGCCAGTTAGCAAAATAACTTTCTGCCCTAGAGGCCCAACATCATAAACTCAGTGGTGACTCTGTTGCAACATCAATACTAAACAGGATCCCAAAACTGTG
>NW_005054320.1:1544672-1554681 GCF_000277835.1 Geospiza fortis
AGTACCACAGGTTGTAACTACCTCTGTTCACCTGTAGCTATCATAAAATTCACTTCAGAAAATATCATTTAAAAGCAACTACTTTTAAAATGTACTATCATGCAATATCCAGATATCCTCCGCCTGTAATTAAATATTTTCAGCCTACTTAATGGGAATAGGCACAGCCCTGGAATGACTCCACTACACTTTCTGAGTTTAGTGGTACTGGGGCAACACATCTGATTTTATTCCCAGCTCTACTAACAATCAGAAATGCTTATTGGCTATGCACTAATGTGCTCACTGGGAACATGAGACTGGTTTAATGGAAAAGGCAGGGACAGCAGGGAAAGCAACAGTGGTAGTGGTTGCTGGCATGTCCTGCAGGCAGAGGGGGCTGAAGCACAGGACAGTGAATGCAGCACCAGCTCTGCCCAGGGACGAGCAATGGTACAGAGGGCCCCGGTGTGAGACCTTCCTGCCCACAGAGCCTGTGGTGTGACCTGCAGCTTAACCAAGCTGTGCCAGTGCCACTGCAGATGTGCAGGCTCTTGTTATCTCCCAATCACAGCCCACCTCTGAGATGGGAGGAAAGGGAGGAAGAGCATGCTTGAGATTGATCATTGCTGTACAGGGGTGAGGAACTGCAAAACCCCTGGCATGCAGTAAGTAGGAAATATATGGAGGTAGCAGAAGGGGACTCTAGCTCTGTGCAAGGGCACTCAAAGGCAGGAGAAGAGTAAAGGGGCCTTTGCCCACATACCAGCTGACACCATGCACATCTCTCTGACTCACTGACAGCACTACTTTTAATGTCCACTCCCACTGAGAGGGGAGCCCCAGAAGAATCAGGAGGGACTTCTGGACCCATGGAGGCCATGTGCATTCTGTGGCCATTTAGATTAGTCAGACATCCAATTACTATGCTGCTTTCTTGCCACCCTTGGCTGAAAAACTGAAATGCCAGGGGCCCAAGCAAGCACATACCAAAATGGCTATTCCAGTCTAAGAGTTAGTAAGGGAGAAAAAAAACACTACTAGGCTCAGAAAACTGAAAGAAATTTTAGAAAAAGGTACAGAACCTACACCCCTGCCACCCGCTCAATACTAGAAAGAGTAAACCAGGAAAAAATTTGTGGCAGATACTCCACAGTGACAGCCTGTTGACATTTCCACATGTGTCACTTGGGTGGTGTTGATAAACTGGGGATGTGACCCCAGGTAACTGTCTCTGTGCAAAATAGCACATGGTTGATCCTGACTGCACAAGGGAGGCTCTCAGCTTGAAGCTTTACCTTTCATCAAAAACATTTTTCCATCAAGAACTGACAATTAAAACATATTTTTATGTCGAAATTGCTGGTTAGCTCATTACAATGCTTGGCATCAAATCAGTAAGTACAACTGTGATGCCAGACATTCATCATTAGCACGGAGCTGGAATATCTTCTTTTTTCCTTAGTCCCTCCCCAGCCCCAGGAGTATGAAATTGCAGAGAGTTAGAATTACCAGTTTGCTGGGGTTTGGAGGGGAGGGTTTGTTTCGTGTGGGGTTATTTTTGGTCTTTTGGTTTTTGGTGGAGGTTTCATTGTTTGGGTTTTTTTGTCTGTATTTTTATGTGCCTTGGATTTTTTTAAGAAAAACACCCAAAATTCATATCCAGACTCACTATTATTTCTAGAAGTTCTTTGGATCTGTCATGCTGCATTACCTGCCTGTCTTCCCCAGTTTTGGTAAAGGCATTTTGTCTGTCTGGAAAGCAGCTTCATTTAATACAGAATTACAGAACCCATAAAAAGGTACTTCTGGCACACAAAGCTAGCCACTCTTTCTGGGCTCCATTCTCCCATCTTCTAAAACCACCATCTAAATGGCAAACGACTTCAATGCAAACCTAAAGGGTTTTCTACATTAGTCTACTGTAATAAAGATATAATTGCGTCTAAATACACATTTAGTTGCACAAAACTAGAAGAGACAAAAGGAAAAAGCATACCTCCTTCTTAGGAAACCTTGTTGGGAAATGAAGCCACTCATAAGCAGCTTTCCTGGTAATGCTGGGATCAAGAATCCTGATTTGACTCGATTTGTAGATCATATTCAGAGCTGGTTTCTTCCAGAAGCCCTTCACGCTCTGTGACAGGCAAGTACATACACATTTTTAACAACTGAAAACAGTTGAATTTAGTTTTGTAGCAACTCTAACCAGTGTAAACTCCCAGAGCACGAGGTTAAAGAAGAAGAAGAGTGCTTAATCTCCCTAAGTACAAAAACACCTGCTCCTGCAACAGGAAACGGACTGCTGCAGCTGTAGCTAGCTGGCTGGAAAACAGCTTTGCAGAAAGGTCCCTGATGGACAACATGTACCAACAATATGCCCTGGAGGCCATAAATGCTCACTGTGTGCTGGCCATGTTACTAAGAGCATAGGCAACAGGCAGATAGAAGTTGCTATTATTCTCAACTACTTTGCACTGTGCCCTTTCTGCAGTCCCACAAATGCTGTGTTGGGCTCCTCGCTGTGCAGGAGGAGAGTGTCAAACAGCAGAGGGTTACTACAATAGCCAAGGGGCCAGAGCCCATAGCAAACAAAAAGGGTCTGAGCAGGCTGGGTTTGTTCAGCCCATCTTCAACTATCTGGAAGGGGTTAACAAAGATGAGATCACACTCTTCTCAGAGGCACACAGTGAAAGGAGAAGGAGAAATTTTCTCCTGCAAGTGTGCTGAAGCACTGGAATAGAGTTTGTAGTAATATCCTTGGAAATACTCAAAATTTACTCAGACAGTGCCCTGAGAACTCAGTATGACTTTGAACTTGGCCCTTAAGAAGACTCAAAAAGATTTTGGACTTAAGACCTCTTGAGAGAGGTCACTTTTAACATGATTCTGCAATTCCTGCAAGTGCACAGGGTAAAATAATGTGGGAAATGGCTGGAGCATGCATGTTAAAATATCAAACAACACTAGGAAGAGGATAAAAATACATCTTCCAGAGGTAAACTGCTCAGTGGCGAGGAACTGATCAAATATGTGCATTAGAAAGAAGACAAAGCAGTTATGGAAGAGGGATATTAAATAAACTGACTACAAGGAGATCCAGAGCTCCTCACAGAATTCACAGAATGACTAGGTTAGAAGAGACCTTAAAGATCATTGAGTCCAACCCATGCCCTAACGTCTCAACTAAACCATGGCACCGAGTGCCACCCTCTCAGCTGGGAGGACTACAGTTAAAAGCAAATGTGTATTTTACAGAAGCAATGTGTGGCAAGATGAGCCAAGGCATATGAATAATTGAACTCACTATTTTCTGACCACCAAGTATCTCCCAAAGCCACTTCAAGTCCCGTGGTTTGAAGACGATGAGAACAATAGTGGTATTAGGGTCATAGTGGATGGGATCTGAGAAGATAGATTCTGGGTAAGAAAGGCGAAAAGTCGTCCTCCTCCCAACATCCTCTTCGTACCCTATCACAGGGCCATTATTCATTCTGCAGAGGACACAGGCACAGAGACATCAGTGACTGCCCCACCTGCGTTCCTACTGTGCAGTGGCTGCCACACATGTTATTAGTCTGCAGGACATACACTGTGTGTGGGTACAGGAAAGTTTAGCAGCCCAGCATTTACGTATCACATTGAACAGCAGAGGAGCAATTATTAGGTGCACTCACCCTCTACACTCAGAGGGATCAGGCCAAGGTGGTTTAGAATACAGTCACACAATTGCTTATCGTGTGTCAGTCAAGCAGAAAGCAAGTCTTCTGATTTGGCTCCAACACACACACACTAGAGAAGGGCAGAGAGAGTACCTGGCCTTGGAAAATTACCCATTGCTCCATGTACACAAAATTCAAAGGAGGTAGCATTTACCTTATTATGATATCATACGAGTCAATTTTCTCCCCTAATGTCTTATTTCGAAGTACTCCTCCATTACCAACCACAATGCACCGTCGACAGGGAATGCTGTGGAACAAAAAGAAGTTTTAATATACATGACTTCCCTGGCTTCATATTATTAATGATACTTCTGCATGTTATCTGGCTTATTTTCTAAGTAAGATCCTGTATCTTTTGCAGCCCTTGGCCCCTACAAAGCAAATTCAATCCCATATCATGTACTATGGCTGCTTAAAAAAAAAAAAAAAGGCACTATTTCAGGGACTGACAAAGTCCATAACTGGTTTCTCTCTTGTGAAACTGTTTTTAGACATCTCCTTTTTCTAGTGGTCTGCTGTTTAAGATCACACCTAACCAGTTTGTGATATGGGTGCCATTTGATAAATTATCTGCCACAGTCCTTCAAAAATGTGTCCCAGTCTGGAAAATTATCCAGTCTGGAAAAGCTAACTCAATATTAAGGTGCTTCTGCAGTATTATACAACTGCACACCTCCAACACAAACTACAGCAGCAAAATTTATGTTCACCTTACAGGCCTATGAACTGTACATGTGAAAAATCTTAGTCCAATGACACAGGGCAGCTTTTCAAATTAATATGGTGTTGATTTTTCTCCCTCTACTTAAAAGGTGCCGTCAAAACACGTTTACACAAGTGACTGTGCATGCTTCATAATGTAACAAGATGGATTCCTTGATGAGAGGAATTGCATTCTTATATGACCACATTCAAATCAGACACCATTATTAGGCCTATAAAATACTATGTGCTAAAAAGTAAGATTTTATATTACATCAAGTCAAAAGAGAAATTTCGAATTTACAATACATTCAGAGATAAAAAACATGCAAAATAGGTACTTGGAGATGTTAAACTTATGAAAGTTTAAGGGTAAGATTTTCAAAGTTACCACAGGTTTTTTCAGGGCATATTTAGCTTTTACCATCCTATTTCAATGCTAATAAAACATGCTGGGAAAAAAAAAAAAAGGAGGGGGAGCTCACAAATAGGCTTGCTGGTTTTTTTACTCAATATATTTTGCCTTTTTAGGGAAGGTTTAAATCAAACATGTAAAACTGTAAACTCCTTTCAGAATAAGCACATCATTTTTTGTTGTAAAAATGCCTCTTTGTTTTGAGCAAAAGCCATTCAATTTGGTTGCAGCAGGAACAATGAGAAAATATAAGTCACCTCACAGCAACACCCCACTCCTTTAGTTCTTACTTGAAGAAAGAAAAAGGCTCCATGCCACTTCTTGCTCTAGGTTCAGGACACTGAAACTGTGTCCCAAAACCCACTATAATTTATACTGAATTCCCAGCATGGCACTTCATGCAAACTAACTAACTTCTTTCTCCTCAAATAGTCCAATCTGTTTATTCAGCTCAGAGTTATTATTCAACATCAATCAAAACAGCTGATTCCAGCCAAGACTGAGCAACATCTCAATGTACAAAGCAGTTCCCTGAATTGCCTACAGAATTAACAACCTCTGCAGAAATAGTTGCTTTTAAACATACATATACGCATACATACACACACACACATATATATACACACACACATATAAAACCAGTGCTCTAAATGCAGCTTTCAGGGTTGGGTTACATGAAAAAAAGCTAGCATACCTTTCTCTACTGTCTCCTGAACAGCTTAGTAGAAAGCAAGCATTCATTAAAATACTTCCAGCTAATACCATAACTCATGTGACCTGGTATCTTGAAAATCAGAGGGATGAAAACCTGTTATCCCATCATGTCCACAGTACACTCACTCCCTCTACACCCCCTAAATCCCCTCCCTCTCTACTCTTTTTGCCCATTCATTTTCCATTTTATTTTTCTATCTAGTCTGAAAGTATCTTAAGAAAGCAGGCTGATGAACATATGCCTCTTACAATTTCCAGCAAGAGTAAGAATGCAGAAGTTGCCCTTTTCCTGAATTACACCTTGTTGCTTACAGCTATAGCTTAGAGCTCAAAGTAAGCAAGGAGAAGGGAAAACCAGATGAAAAAATGTCATCAGTAAGTGATGAGGGTGGAGTGAGGGAGAGGGGCAAAAAGCACAGGATTAGCATATGGTTGTATCATGTGTCCTGGCATTTACTTTGAGGAGGCACTGCTTTTTCTGTTCCTTGTAGATTAACTTAAAGTAATTCCTTATTACATACCTTTCAACTTTTGGAAGAGGTAATTTAAGATACTTGTTCAGCAAGTTAATCAATAGCAATTGAAATAATGCCTTCCACTCTGGTATACAATTAAGAGGTCTTTGCTTTCTCCTTTCGGTAGTCATGATGCAGCAGGACACACTCACGGCAGGGAGGGCAAAATAAAATGTGCCTTCAGAGCTGAGCAACTGACGTTTGCTCACCTACAGAAGTTGTGTAGCTGTTCTCAAGTCAAATTCAAGCTTTTTTCTTATTGCTGAATGCAGACTAGATTTTGTTTATGACTAAAAGTTGACTAGTACTACTTGGACAGAAAACAGAGTGAAATTTGAAGCTTGATTAAGTTTTTGAATTACAGTGCCCTTCGTAACATGCATACTCAATAAGTTATCAGCTGCCATAAATTATCCAATAAAAATCTAAAATTAGTATTTGAACTTTTGAAATGGGTACAGTCAACAAGCAGATCAAATATGTCTAAAGAAGTGTACACAAGTAGAGTCAAACAAATTTAAACAAACAGTAGTACTGAGCCCACTAACAACAATAAGCAGGGAGAGAAACTGTTTATGTTAAAAACCAGAGCACAGTATCATAGAAAATGAACACACAACATAGAGATAAAAAATATGTAGCAAGGCTGAACTACATTTAAAGGTTCTTAAGTTAAATAAACTGATTTTTACTTACAGCAGATCACAGGTCAACACACGAATTTTCAGCAGACTGTTACTCTCAGATACTTTAACAACCTCACTTCTTAAAATTTCCTTTTCCTGTTTTCAAATTGAACAACCCCAAACACTCAGCCTTTCTCCAAGTCAATATATTGACAAGAAGAGAAATTAGTTTAGATATCCTTGAAGTGACATCAGCTGTACTACAAGTAAAATATAACACTGGATGTTCAGTAGCACAGTATTTGTGACAGTGAAAAATATTAAGACCTTGGCTGTACCAACAGCTGTAGGAAAGGTCTGAGTGACAAATGGATTGCCTTTATATGTCAGAGATTTACTAAAAATATAAACAGATGCCAATGCAAACACCATGGTAACTGACCTCCAATGTCTGCAGGTACTAAGTCACTCAAACCACTGCCCCATTCAGGTGGTGCACAGAAGCCTCAATCTCAAGGCTAGGCCTTGGCTTATGTATTTTCTTTATATGGTGAAATGCTAAAAGAAGCATTTTCCTAGTCTGCAGAAGAAAAACATTGCTAAATGGAAATGTAGCCTCTAAAGTTCAGAAGGTTTGCATCCTCCACATTCCACTGAAATACTGTTTCAGTGGAAAAAGAAAAGAAGATCTCAGACTCCACTCCTTCAACACTTGAGGAATGCAAATTATTTCCTTCGAGGTTATTTGATGAAAAGAGGATGCAAAGGTCACATTTTGTTGACTCAGGATTGTGTAAATGCATTTGTAAGAACTGTTGAGCTCAGAAACCTTAGAGCACTCAGCAAGGACTTGAAGTCACAGTCGAACTGGAGTCACTGATACTGTTCATTTCCGAACTCTTTGGGAGAGCCACATCTTTACAAAGTGAGAATTTGATCTTAGTTTGGGGAAAAAAAAAACTCTGTAGCTCACTGTGTACAGATTTACGTAAGTTGTACACAAATACAGAGACCTCATGTTTATCTAGGCTAATATTTGTCTGCCTTAAAAAACATTTATAGGGAAATCTGGTTTGTGTTCTGCCAAGAAGGCTGAATTGGACAACAGTATTACAGAGCTGCCTAATAATTCTGTATTACTGAAGAACATTGTTAGGATTAATTCCTAAAGAGATTCACTTTTAAAAGCCACTATATCTCAGTGAAATATATGTAAAAAAATTCTTCCTGACTACAGTGATTTGTGCCCTAAGAGTGCTGTACACAAAACCTGATGAATCTCGAAAGAATATATTGTATTAAGTCATTATCTGCTTGATTTGTTAATATTAATGCCTATTAAATAGTAATAGGTCTCATTTTGCTTCAGTACCACTGAAGTATGTTACTTTTAATAAAATGAAGCATACTTCCCAGAACTACTAACCATATCTACATCTCAGAGGACCTACATTTAAAGGATGAATACCAATTTCCTCACTTTTCATCCACAGGACAAGCATTTCCACTTAAAACGTACAAGCATCTCTACTTTAGAGCACAAACGATTAAGGTCCTGAACTTACAGTTTCAGGGAATTTCTAATATAACATTTGGCACTGTCCTTCAAACTCCAGACAAAATAGCAGTCAATTCTGTAAAAATTTACCCCGTTATTACACTCCTGATAGAAAATACAGAGTTTTACTTTTTTCCTTCCTTTTCTTAAGAGTAAACTTGAACATCCTAGAAACAGACTAAACACAGAGAAAGGCAGGAGTACAGTAGGGAAAAAAAAATAAAAACTCTGTATTAAAACAAAGTCTTAGGTTTGAACATATTCCACCCAAGTTTAATTACACTGTGATCCTGACATGTGGCTTCAAGCAGCAATCTTTATGATCTCTGTAATTAAAAAAACAAAAGTACAGCCAAGCTCAGTGTTATTTGCATTCAACTCTATTAAGAAATGTGTATATTAACATCCCATCTGGCAGGCTGTCAGCCCATTTGCTAGACTGCAAATCTAAGGAGTCATCTGCATCACTTTGTAAACACAGGACTTTAGTCTACTTGCCAACCCTGCCTGCAAAAAATCCCAACAAAAGCCAAGCAAAAAACAAGACACACAAACACAAAGGACCTCCAAAACAAAACAAAACGTGGCAGACGTGGCTTCCAACAAGAGATTTAATCTAATTAAAGATTTAATCTAATTTAATCTATCTAATCCACAGGAAGCAAGTTATCTCAAGTATGCTCCCTTCCATACCACACCCCTGTTACTTCCAAAAGGACAGACAGCCTTTCCTGTCTTCCTAGGTCTCCCTTATCCACAAGGAAAAGGAAATTGAGTGTATGTAGGAACAAGGGCCCACAGCAGCCAGCAGATCAGAGGCACAGGGATATACCCAAGATTTGTTCTGATTAGAAGCAGACACTGGTTTGCACCTGCATATCTCAAACATTCTCCATCTTACACTGAATTTGCAAGAGGAGGTCACATTCAATCTAAGTATGAAAAGATATTACAGGAAGATGGGACTGCATTCAGCTGGTGAATTTCTAAAACACTTATAAAAGGAAATTTCCAAGTTAAAGCTCTCTCAAAGAGTAATTTTTCTTGCATGCTGGTACTACTGAAGTGTAAAACCAAGCCTACGGAAACCTTGGAATCAGCTACACACTGCTTGGACCCTGTAAGTCTACTCTTACGTGTCTTGACTAATTTGAGCAATTTCAGGATAAACCCACAGCCACTCCTTTTCAGGTAAGTACTAAATATTAAAAATGCAAATAAGAGAAACAGTAGCAAATAAATCATCTCACCTGTCTTCTTCACTGGAAAGGCCACAGTTCTGCAGTCTTGAAAGGGCTAAACGAAAAAATTGCTCTAAAAAGCAAATATAAACAAGATTAATGAAAACACTCAGTATTTGCAATACAAAAATAAGCATGGCACCTTGACCACAAAGTTTTTGAACACAGTAGTGCATTGTGCATAAAAACATCAAAGTCAGAACACGTGGAACTTAGTGCCACAGATCAACCAATGATGCCAAAGAACTTGAGGTTTATCACAGCTCCCCCCTAAGTTTTTTCTGCCTCAAAATACAAAATAGCATGAGATCTGTATTTAAAAAAAAATCTTAGTTACAGTAAGTAAGAATTGGAATAATTTCCAAGATCCACATCCTAACTCACTTTGGTTTTTCTTCTATCCACCTTCAGCTGACTCAAGAGCGTTCATACAGCCAGGGACAGTAACAGTATTACATACCTTTGGAGAAGACATCAATCAATGTGGTAAAGCTAGACAGAGACACTTTCCCAGCCCACCCCTGGTGGGCAGGC
>NW_005054320.1:1554691-1578528 GCF_000277835.1 Geospiza fortis
TTAATTTGCCTCAGAAGAGAAATCAACTCATTCCCAAATGTAGTTTTCCTTGCTGTAACCCCAAAAGTGCAGGAAAATGCACCATCCCTGTTACCACTGATGGAGGGCAAATCAAAAGTCTAAAGCCCAGATTAGGAAGGTGCACTGTTAGTGTTAAAAACTCTGAAATTTGAGACTTTACGACCCTTTCCAAAAGGGTGGCTAAGGCTCTTAGGGTGTCAGCCCTATGTACTCTGGCCTGATCAACACAGGCAGTGGGAACTTGGCAGCAAATCTTTCCACAGGTCCAGCAGCCAGGCAGTGTCATCAATTCCCCCCTGTGGCCCCTCCCATGGCAGGAGCAGCCAGCTCAGTGTCATGGTTTAGCCCCAAAGGGCAATTAAGTGCCACACAGCCACTGAGTCTCCACCACTCGACAGGTAGGAGAATCAGAAAAAGCTAACATTTGTATAGAAAAGGAAAGAGAAAGGGGAAAACCCAAGAAAAACAAGTGATGCAGAATACAATTGCTCACCATCTACTGACTGATGCCAGTTCCCAGGCAGCAACCAGCCCCTCCTGTTTAAGTATTGACATGTTATATGACACAGAATAGCCACTTTTCAGCTAGGGTCAATTGTTCTGGCAATCCTCCCCTCGGCTTCTTGTGCACCTGCTCAGTGGCAGAGCATGAGAAACTGAGACAGCCTTGACTCAGAGTAAGCACTACTTAGCAACAATTAAAACATCCATGTATTGTCAACATTATTCCCATGCTGAATCCCAAACACAGCACTGTACCACCTACTAAGAAGAAAATTAACTGTATTCCAGTCAAAATCAGAACAGTAGAAAAGGAAAATTTCACTGATGGAACTGCCTAAACCTGAGGACTTCTGCCTCAGTAGGACTCTGGGTTCCAACCAGTTTAGGTGTGCTGATTGAAGCCCATCACACTGACTCAGTATTTCCCCTAGCAAAGCATAGCTGATTATCTTTAGCACTCCAGCCCACATACAAACAGAAGGAAGCTGAATAAGGTCCAGTCTTCCTCACTCACACCTTTTTGGAGCTTTTCTGCTAGGAGGGGCAACCCCTCTGGGGCAACCCGGTGTTTTACTTGTTAAAAACAGGAAGGTGTCAGGTCAGAGGGACTGAATGAAACCATTAAGACACTACTAGACACCTCAAAAGGACTGGCATCAGTGCACTGGAAAGATCATGGTCGCAGATTCAGGTGGCTTCACAAACCATTCAGGTATTTCTGATTAAAAATAAGGTACACAGGAAATACAAACCTGCTCTCTTTATTCCATAAGGTAGTTCAAACTTATTGCTCCCTTGGAACTCTGCCACTCTGATAAAATCATTAGCGCACAGGAATGGGTATATTTTGTCAACACTGATGAAGGAAAAAAGGAAGAAGTTTCAAAATTGCATGATGTACCTGCATAAGCCAGTAATTCATGCAAGTGCTTTGTGAAAAGCTCTCTATTACCATTTTTAACGTACTATCACCCATTTTTAAAAGAAAAAAAATCCACGAACATGGGGAAAGCAAACAGATGATGGAAAAGTATAAGGTCCTGTAACAGAAAATATAGGCAAAGAGTGAGATAAAAAGACTTGTCTATTTGTACACTTTATACAGACTCATTAAAATGGTGTGACTGAAAGCTTACACCATGAGACCATGTATTTAAGAGAATACATAACCCAAGAAGACAGTGAATAACTTCAAGTTTGAAAATAATAGAGGTAAAAAGGAAAATTAAGAGTTATTATTGTATATGGCAATTGAATAAATAAGAACAGGATTTGAAGCAAGGTGTTTTAAATTGAAAATACCATTTCCTGATTTGAGCTGCACTCCTACTCCAAACAAGTGACACTCTATGACTGTGTTGACACTAGTAAGTTGTTTGGGGCAAAAGGGGTGTATCCAAGCAGCAAAAAAGTATGGAGTTCTCATGTCCACATTACATGCATCTTGGATATTTTATATTCTGGTCTAACTCTAGAAGGGTCCCAGCCCTTAGCAGCTGCACCACATGGGCTGTGCTCCTGCAGTGCATCTTCTGGCTTAAGCAGATGTCTGAAAGGATCCCAGTGCATTCACACAAGAGCTACCCTGGATGAGAAGCACAGTGTGTGGGGATCACAAGGAGGTTTGCCTCAAAAGCACATTCTTCCTCCAAACTAGAACATGATGGAATTATACCTTTTAATAAGTGTCACGCTAAAAAGAATGGGTCACTTCTTTTGTTGGAAGACAGGAACCACAGAAAAGGGTCTCCCATAGCAGGGAAGGCACTCCTACTGCCTTAGTGCCAAGTCCACCCCAATGAGTGACCAGCAGACACAAACATGTCACATGCTATCATGCCCTTGGCTTCACCTTTGAATTAACTAAGCATGCACTCAGTGTACTGGTTGACTTTGTAATGATCTCCCATATTAAGTCTTAGATTAAAATGTTAACACGGAAATATACAGTCATCAGAAAACCTAATTTTAATCATAAAAAGCCCCAGTCAGCACATGACTTGTTTGTCCACTAAGAACATTAACAGCTGTTAAGAAAACCTTCTCTTTCAGTTTCCCAAATCAACTACTTCATTCTTTAAGCTCTAGGTATTCAGAAGATACTGACAGTAAAAAGGGAAAAAAAAACCCAAAACAAAACACCACAGCTCACACACCAAGAAATGGGCCATAGCTTAACTATGCAAGACCAGCTAGCTTTGACACACAATGCACTAAATACCCATATTAAATTTAGTAACCTGCTTTGCTGTTCAGAAACAGCTGCTAAGCTTACACATAATAAATAATTTACCTACTGAGAAAAGATCCTCAATTCTAGCTTTTCTATCTCTGGCTCCTTTCCAATAAATAATTCTGCAAGCCTAGAAATCCTTTCAACCTCCCCAGGCTATTACCAAAGTGCACAGAACAGATCTTCAGCTCATACTGTCTGTATAAAGAAGTTACAGAAAGGTGTGAGACTGTCCTAGCTGTGCACATACATTCTTCTTGCTGTGTACCTCTGAGCCCATTCCTGCCCATCGGCAGAACACTAGAGCTACCCTGCTGCACCCAACACCCAGACAGCCTGGGCACAATCCCTGGGCAAGGGAATTTAGGATCACCTCACCAGACCAGGAGCTAACTAAAACTCAAAGGCTGCAAGTCTGCTTTGAGTGGCACAAAGTTTACAGGCTTCTATGTGCTTTAAACCCACAACAGCACTAAAATTATAGCCACATTTTCTTATATAAAAAAGCACCAGGGGGAAAAAAAGGCCACAGTGTCTTTGCGCAGAGGTTTAAGACTCCTTCAGCCAGTTCTTGGTCTAATCTTTCCAAGCTTTCTCAGGGCACTACTCAGTGTTTGCTCCAAAATGTGTAAATAGCCCAGTTTTACCTCAATCAGCACAGCCATTCCTTTCCCATCTCAATTCTCACAAAGACTCACCCCAGTAAAGATTCAAATGCTGGTTTCAGGAGACAAGTGTCCAATGCATTCCTCCTCTCTACAGCAGTAGGTGGCAGCCTGCAAAAAACCAATTCTAAATAAATAGCAAGACTAGGAATGGGTAGCAGAAACAAGGTAAGAGAAGTTGGACAAATCAAATTAGTAAAAGCTAACTACTGAGTTAAGATCACACCAAGATTTCATTACTCCCTCCCCCTGTGTGATAGAGATGAAACTTTCTCATTGCAGCACAATTACTTTTAACTAGCAAAGGCTTTTATCTCACACTGCTGCTCCAAGGGGAGCTGTGACCTCCCTTGCTCAGCAAGTATCAAAACAGGCATAATCAGAAGTGAGAACTAAGGCCCATCTCCAGAGAAGCAGGACTCCTGGGCTCAATCACCCTGCAACTATTCCAGACAGCATCCCCATCACTCCACAGGGAGGAGACAAAGTCTTGTTTGGAGAAGGAAATAAGGTACTTTAAGGAAAATTATATTCTTTGGGGATAAGTCATTCCACCCATAATAACATTAAGACTCACACTCCTAAGCATATTCCTGACTTGGGAGATTTAGCCCAATTAATCACAAATATCAAGCCCAGAAGGGAAGGTAAAGTTCAGTGTAAGCAACATGTGCCACTGGATTGCATTAAGGACAGAAGGATGAAACCACCACATCAGAACCACGAGCCAAAGAGACCATTAAGGTTAACTGATTTTGGTAACCTCAAGTTCTTATGTGAATACTGACACTGAGAAAGCACCCTGTGAAACTGATCAGCTGGCCACCCTACTGCTTTCCAGCATCAGCCCCACAGATGGCATTCTGCAGCACAGCTTCAGAGAGAAGAGAGGTCTGCTTTCAAGTTTTAGCATAGGTGCTCATTAGTCCCATAAATCTAACTGCAAGAAGTCACAAGCACAAGAGCTGCCTATACACACACGTGAACACAACAACTGAAACACACTTCTGGTTTAATAAGTTTTAAGCACTGAAGTTACCCTCCAAGTCGCGCTAACTTTGTTCAGGTATAATTCAGAATTGCACAGATTTGAAAATTGTAAACCAATGTCGTTCCAACAATTCACTGCTTGTTAGAGACAGTTATTGAAAGTGGCCATAAATATTAAACAAACACTGGAAACATAACATGGACAAATTCCTTTTTGACAAACACCTTACCACTGTGTTTAAAATAGCCACTGGACGCAACTGTACAACTGAGCAGGGAGCCTATCGAAAAAGGCTACAGATTTTAGCCTCAATCCCTCCCACGTATCCAAAACCAAAATAAAACAACAACCCCACCACAAAAACACTCAACTGCTGAACTTACTGATTGTAACTGATTGTAACTCCACTAGTCACATAGGAAGGAGAAGCCCTCACAGAGGAAGTCTGTCCATAAAAGCTAATCCTGCAAAAAGGGAAATGTCACAACACTGTGGTTTGCTGTAAATAGAAACCACAACAGAAAGCTATTTGTATCAATTGTACACCATAAAAAAGATAAAGGGAGCACATTAACCACTACTTTTAAAAATTATCACTTATCTTCATAAGTCTGGTCACAGCTGTGCAAAGACCAACGGAAACTCAACTTCTTCAAGTAAGTCCCCCAAATCTTAGGTCCCAAGCCACCTGCCCTGTGAGCCTGGAGACAGTGAAGCCTCACTGCCCTCAAGAGCTGCTGTTGGGCCTCAACAAATCTCAGCTTTTCAAAGGGTGCCCCCTGCACCTGCAGTTATTCCCATATGTGGAAAAGGCCTCTCCCACATCACTTATCAGACATTTAATGGAACAAACTAGCACTAAACCCACTTGGGGTGGAGGGGGACGTGGACACCTTCTTATTTCTGCACTTCATGTAACTCCTCACCTGAACACATATTTTCAGGAACCTCAGAGAGGCTCCCTACCACTGAGGTCCTAACCTCTTCATACAACCAGGCTTGAATTAATTACTAGGTTTGAAAGTGACACAGGAAAACAGGTGACAGGACAAAACAATCATAGCAATTTCCTCAGAATACCAGAAGATCTCAACCACAAAACACACACACACAGAGTAGTAATCACTTATGAAGATTACTAGCAACACCTATGGAGCAACACAAGAATTCACATCTCTCATACAGCCATGAGGTGTTTGCACTCTAAATAAACAAAGCATCACCATACCAGTAGAAGTTATTTCTCCACAGATTTCCATGCAGGATACCATACATAACAGCAGCAGCCAGGATAAAAACCAGAAGAATCCGTTTCATGACTAATAAACCTGAAATGTAAAAAAAAAAACAAAAGAAACTGAACACAAGATGAACTAATGCAAGAACTTCCTCTAAAGCATCTGGAAACCTATAAAAGAGAAGTTGTTGTTATTACAGTCATTCTCTACCACCAGGAGTCTGGCAGGTGATCCCTCCACTTCAGTTTCTCACACAAAGACCCAGTTTCAGGAGCTGAATGCTGCTTTGCACCTACCATACGTGTGCTCTCTGCAAAGAAGCATGGGTTCACTCTAGGTTCTCTCTGAGGCTATGTGATAGTAGAACTCTTCTGTCCATTGGCAGGCCAAAGAAACCAGCTGGCTTTTATAGGTGCCTGTGCTTCTCTTGCTGTTTCTTGTGCCACATGCTATCAGTTTCCATAATTACACAGTTAAACAAGCATTGGCACAGTGCAGGAGGCAGACAGGCTGATGCTGATGAAACAGAACAGGGTATGAGCTGCCACAAATTTCTACTGCCTTTTTTAGGATCACTGAATGTTCCTAAAGTCCAGTTTTGACATTTAAAGCTCCTCTGAAACTATCTGCTTATGCTTGCCCAGTCTTCAGCTACTGACACAAGCCAAACTTCATTGCTCAAGCAACAGAAAAATGTTATTTTCACACATTACAAGGTGAGGAAGAAAAGTTAGGATCCCATCTGTTGAACTTGTGAAATTATGGAGAAATATCAAAGAAAAGGTCCGTTTTTCAAATACAGTTTTCACCTCATTGCACAGTCTAGTAAAAGAAAAACAGAGAAATATCAGAAACACAGATCTGGCAAGACAGACTCAAGGAAAATCAAGTCCTGTGTTGCTCACATCCTAAACAGTGACCAGCCTTATCAGTAGCTATGAATGAACTGTTGTTGCTTGATCTTGTGAAAGTCCAAAACAGACCTTCCAGCCACAAGTTATCATGGAGATTTACTTGACAGGTACAGCCTCCTACTATTCCACTCCTCCCCTAACAGTGTCATGATTACTTGAGTGCAACAAGCCACTACTTCCTTATTCTTCTCCACTCATATCTTGCACCGGAATTTAGTTGTAGAGTTAGAGATGTGGTTTTGTAACAGTACCATCCAGTAACAAAGCCATGCAATGAAGCAGGTAGAATTTATCAACCTTAAGTATATCCTACAGGCTATCCTGCTCTTTTCTGGAGGACATACTTCACAGGCTGCAGCTGTTGCAATTCCAACCTTTCAACTCTCTTTGGGAAGTAGCACTTCCACTTTTCAGCACCAATTCCCTTGATTTTACTTGAAGGATCGCTACAAATTTGTCCAGATCGTCATGCTCAACTTCTAGAGACATCTCTAAGTTTTTGCAGTAATTCAGTAAGAGTTTTTCCCTAAAACTCCAAAAATAGAGGAAAACTCACCTATCAGGTTTAGTCATGTGTCATTAACAGCAACTGGCTCATAATGTCGAGTGCCATGACAAGACACATACAAGCAAGGGATCAGGCCCAGCAGCATGGGTTTATGAAAGGCAGGTCTGGCTTGACCAACCTGATCTCCTTATATGACAGGGTGCCCTGCACAGAGGATGAGGGAAAGGCTGTGTATGCTGGGTACCAAATGCTTCATAAAGCCTTAGACAGCATTTCCCACAGCATTCTCCTGGACAAACTGGCTGCACATGGTTTGGACGGGTGTGCCCTCCACTGGGGAAAAAGCTGGCTGGCTGAGCCCAAACGCAGGTGGAGAACAGAGTTACATCCAACTGGCAGCCAGTCAGTAGTGGGGTTCCCAGGGCTAAATCCTGTTTAATATTTTTAAAGAAAGGATATGGTCTGGACAAGGGGACTGACTGATTCTCACTTTGCAGGTAACACCAAGCTGAGTGGGAGCGTTCATCTGCTGGACTGCAGGAAGGCTCTGCAGAACAATCTGGACAGGCTGGATCAATGTGCCAAAGTCAACTGGAGGAGGTTCAACAAGGCCAAGTTGAACTCCTCTGTCTGGGTCACAACAACTCAATAAGCACTACAGGCTGGGGGAAGAATGGCTGGAAAGCTGTCTGGCAGAAAAGAACCTGGGAGTGCTGGTCAGCATTGGCTGAACGTGAGCCAGTCTGTGCCCACATGGCTAAGAAGGTCAATGCCATCCTGGCCTGGATCAGCAAGTGTGGCCAGTGAGATGAGGAAAGAGAGCATTCCCTCCTCTGTTCTCAGGACTGGTGAGGCCACACCTTGAACCCTCTGGTCAGTTTTGGGCCCCTGACGGCAAGACAGACACTGAGGTGCCAGAGCAAGTCCAGAGAAGGACAAAGCTGGTGAAGTGTCTGGAGAAGCAGCAGCTCAGTGGGGACCTTGTCACTCTCTACACCACCTGAAATGGATTTGTAGTAAGGTGGGAGTCAGTCTCTTCTCCCAGGCAGCAAGTGGCAGGACAAGCAGAAAAAGCCTAAAGTTGCAGCAGCAGACATTTAAATTAGGTATCAGGAAAAAAAAAAAATTTGAAGGGGTTGTCCAGCACTGAACAGTCTGCCTAGGGAAGTGGTTGAGTCACCATTTCTGAATGTATTATAAAAGACATCTAGGTGTGACATTGAGGACATGTTTGAGTGGTGGATCTGGCAGTGCAGGGCTAATAGTTGCACTCCCTGATCTTTTCCAACCTAAGTGATGCTATTATTTACTTGAAAAAGACACTGCACTCTCTAGTAGCTTTTTTCCTTTCACTATTAGTATTGTTATCCCCTCCTGCTTTAAAAAGGTTTGCCAAAACATCCCACGCAAGTGTTTAGCCTTACTCCCTAATTCAATCAATGCAAACTTCAGCTAAACAGAACATGACAAACCAGCTGTTTAGACAAAGTTGCTAAACTAGTAACTGATTAAATTGCTGATTTTGCTGACTTCAGTGTAAGAAAGAACCTTGCTGAAGAGTCAGACCAAGCTACAAAACAGAGAAAAGACAAGGAAAAGCAGCCCATAAAGGATCTACTAAAAACCAAAAATATTATTTGTAACAGTATTTTTCACAGAGGAGAAAAGAAATTGGTTGACTTGCAAACTATTTACAAAGACATTCATACAGTCTGCATAAAAAAAAATCATTAAAACACGAGAACAGAAGTCAGCATCATTCTTCAAACAGGATCATAAGGATCTGTAACAACTTCCCGTGTTTTACACTCAGCCTGGCACAGATGTGATAATGAGTCCACCCCAGCTCCAAACAGCCAGTCATTAAGAGTGTACCTAACACAGCCCTTAGACACATCAAATGGTCTTTAATTATATAAGTGTCTTCGCACCATCCCATCCCCCAGTGCCTGGCTTCATTCCATGTTTGAAAGTTCTGCAGCCAAGAAAGTCTTCACTAAGAAGACTGTTTTTCTTAACCTGATTTAGTAAACAGAACCATTGCCTTGTTTACAGAAGAAATTATTCTGGGAGTATTTTTAATGATGACAGCATCTTCCAACTCTTCCTTCCTATTTTAAACCAGCTGAGTGTTGTAGAAAGTTAATCAAAGGGAAACAAACGCCTACAATACAAATATTGCACTAGAAAATCCCCATAGTCAGAGATGCAAGAAAATAGGGAATTAAGAAGACACAGTTCAGATGAAAAACAGCAGTTCCATTCCATTTTATTCACTTCAATACAAGAGCCAGCAGATTGATTTAAGCCCATCAACCCAAGTGACAGAGGCCATGGTTCCTTCCCTTAGGTCAATGTCAATCAGAGTTAAGCAAAATAAAGAAGACAATGCTGGAACTCAACTATTCAATTTCCTCCTCTTTCTTAAAATCCTACAGCGATCTCCACAATGAAAGGAACAAGGAACCCAGTACGACCATGCCTGATGATCATGGTGTCAGCTGGTCAATTTTCTAAAAGCAACCAATGGAATATGGAAGGGCTGCAAAAAATGCATGAGCATTTTTTTAATAGTAATCTAAGCTAACTTCTGTGGGTCAACTTCCCACCTCCCCCAGAGGACAGAGTTACAATTACAGAATTAGACAAGACTGACTCTGTTACGGTATTAAGACAACCTCAGAGATCAGCCTGTATCTCCTATTGACAGACAGATTCCCCCAAGCTCCCACCGACCCACCAGAAAAACTCATTTGGGTATATGATCTATCAACTATGTAAGACCTGAGGGTAATATTTTCTTCCCTTGATGGAAGCAAGGAATCCCAATCCTTGTCAGAGGCAAATCATTACCTACAATTAGTTTTTATTCTAGTACAGTATGGTATCTGCTATGAGCCACTATCTCACACCCTCTCTTTATCTTCCAACTTACACTTGCAGTCAATGCAGTGATGCCACAGAATGAACCCTGCAGGAATCTACAGCTGTTGGACCAGGCAGTCAAATGCTACCACACTACCATCACCTTTCTTTCATAATGCTCATAAGCCTCCCTTTCTTCCTTAAAAATTACTAGTGTTAATAGAACAATGCAGGAAGCTCTTCCATCTGTTCCACTTATTTTCTAAAGTACTTCTGACTACTACTGAAGTTGAGATAATAAGTATTTAACTATAAAGTGGCTACTACTAAATTAAATACTAAGCACCTTAAAACAATCTTAGCGCCATAAACTGTCACAAGACAATGCAAGTTCTTTGCTGGTGCCATTAAGTGACAGCTTGAAAATTTCAGCTCACTGGGACCTCAGATTTCTAGCCCTTGTAGCTTTGGGGGAGGAAAATATGCTGAAGATATGCCTGAAAATATGCTTTGAGCAGACCTTGAAATTTAAAGGGATAGCACAAAAAGCACATAAAAACCTAATAAAGGTTTAAAAAGAAACATCAGAATTTTTAAGATGTAGTCAGTATTTTGTGGGTTTGAGCTTGTGACCTGCAGCACGGCTTCCTTTTGGTCAGGATGTAGCACATGCCTGGTGAAACAACCATGCAGCAAAAAGATAATCGAAGAAGGAGCTCTCACATCATCATCTTTCTCAAGCTGTAAAACCTGAGCACATTATGGCACAGATGTATTCTGCCAAATCTAAACACTATTCATCTATTCACACTATTCACTCTTTCAGCTCCTGCTCTAAGTATGTGCCTAATTGCATCGCACGTTCATTTTCCCCCTCTTCAGGAAGGGAATGCTGCAGAGACTACACAACAGCACTGCCACACAGTCTAAAAGGTACTGCAGTGGCTGAGTCAGTCTAGTGCTTTCCCTCACTCCCATGCACCTGAAATTCTCATGATTTCTAATGTTCTTTTTCATTTTAGTTTAAGAAACAAAAAGTCCTCAGAAATATTGTTTAAGCAAGAGGTATTGAGTTATCCTAGTAAAGTGGCTCAGTTAAAACTAGTTTTCTAACTCTCCAACAACGCAGACTTGGTTTTGAAGTTGTACTTTTGAAGTTTTACATTTAGCAGCATCAGAATTGGAAAAGGTTCTTGTTAACCTGTCGTGCCCCACACCAAACCAAAGCAGTTATTCCTGTTCCTGAAAACCTGTACAAACCACGATGCTAAAAAACCCTAAGGTTTTACTGTGTCAAAATGTCACTAAGGGCTGCTAGCATCACACCACATCACACAACACATACAAGTAACTGCTACCAAAGTTACTCCCTGCACTGGAAGATAAAACACTTTCTGCCCTCATCTCTTCCAACAACATGGGGATAAGCAACAGAGGAACAATTTGCTATCTATGACAACTGACGCCTTCTGCCTCTCCAAGAAAACACCAAGCTACCCATTTTACTTCCACAGTATGCAAGGTATCTGAGAAAAAAAAAAGAAGAAGAAAAAAAAAAGACAGTCTTTCTCCAAACACAACTTCTCTCTGTTAAGGAAAGTTTCCAATGTTTCCCCTATCATTTCCTCTCTGCCCAAATATTGCAGCAAGCCTGACAACAAATAGCAAGATAACCTTTTCTCCAAGTACCCAACAGCAAGCAATGTCCAATAGATATGACATCCCAGTGGTAGACATGTTTAAAATATTTAGTGAAATCTTTATTCTTTATCAGTTCCCACAGCCAGAAACGCAGCCTCTGTTGACATTAATTTACTATGGAGACACAAACTAGAGCTGTGTACATCTTTGACCTTGTGCAGCATTTCAGAACAGGCTGCAATAGATTGGTTTTAGGGCCTAAGTGCTTATCTCCCTCCCCTTCATCATCCTGCTAATGGTGAAACATATTCTGTACCACAAGAGACAGCAATACATTTATTACTTTGTGGACAATTCAGGATTCTTTTATTCCGTTTTCGTCTTTCAAAAACGGACACTGGTATTGTGTTCTTCAGAGCATAATTTCCAGCTGGGCCAAGCAAAATGAAAAAGCAACTTAGTATTTTTCAGCGATGATTGCTATTTCAGTTTGCTTTTGTCTAGAGTCTACAAGATCTATGCAGCACTTTCCCACTGGTGTGGCTGTGCGGACATATTTATAATTTCAGAAACTCTTCCCACAGAAGCATATCCTTTGGCTAAAGGACACTGATAAAGATTTCAAGTCCAGTTAAGTCTATTGTACTTTCACCCCCTCTAATACTAATTTACCTAGACAGCACATCTGGTGGAAGAGGAAAGTTAGCTGCCTTCCCAAAGGCTGCAGGAACAAGCACAGCTCATCTCTATGTTTTGGGCAGAACAGATGACAGCACCTATAGCTCTCCAATCCTTATCTCCAGCTCCACAGATTCTCAGCTCAGCAGATCAAAAATGATCAGAAAAACACAAATTTGTAGCCTTCAAAGACATGTCATCAATACAGAGGGTTTGGCAAAAGCTGCAAAAGGCCCGCATGTCCTAACTTACAGTCTCATCACCATGCTCAGACTCCCTTTTTCTTACTGTATGAGATAAGGTGTCATCTGTTCAGTGGTTAACTGCTTTTTCCCCTCTTCCTCCCTCATTCTGCCTGAGGACCCAGGAGCTCTTACATATACCCCACAGTGGGGGCAGAATCAGAAAGAAATTAGAGGCTGCATGCACTCATCAGACTGCTTCTTAGAGAGCAAAAAGGCATGTGTACAAGCCTAGGTCAAGTTACAAGCTTTTTAAAGCTTACTAAAAGAGGTCCCGATTTGGCTGCAAAAGAAAATGCTGTGATCCTGTTCTCAGAGGCACCACAATCAATTATGTGCACTGTTTCACAGAGATATCACTTTTAAGCCTACTGATGCAAAATTTCACATCACTTCTAACTGACATGAAATACCAGCTCCACAGGTGAGAAACAGAAGCACAAACCATCAGCCAGTGCATCCTGCCAGAAAATCCTGGTGAGCAAACTACAAGGGAGCACAGGCATTGGGGTTCCACAGAAATGGCCCTTGAATAGGAACAGAATCCAGGCTGAGCTCTTTAGCCCTGCTGAGAGGCAGAATATTTCACCTCCAGCTTGGGGCTATCATAGGGTTGCTAAGCCACCCTTCAGATCTGAGCTAGTATTTTGGCTGATTATCATAGTGCAGTGTGGATCCCTGGCACCAGCTCAAGGTGACAGAATGCTCCAATAGCATGGTGCACACATACAACTAAAACTGCAAGCACAAAACAAAAAGATAACTGAACTGATATTTTTCATCTGGTAAATTTTATTTTTAATTATTTTTCCCTTCAAGATAGAAAACAATATTCTTTAATGTTCCAAGATGGCTTAGGATTTAGTCCAATAATGGACACACTGTTAAATACTGCTAACTCAAGCTTAAAAGTCAGCCCTGGATAGATCCAAATCCAACTTGTGGCTTTGAGGAGAAAGAGAATAGTAACTACCGGGTTCTCATCTAACTGGTACTTTGTCAGTATCATAGATTTCGAGAAACCTTGCCTATAATTACAATCAAGAGTAAGATCAAGTCCACAGTCTCATCTTCTTGCCTGTCTTTGTGCCTTGAGATGAGGGAGGACAAGAGGCAGACAGACAATCTATGCAAAGGCACAGGTAAGTTGGGAAGAGACTTTTCCATATGCTTTCCCTGTCCTAACCCTCTACAGCCCTCCCATCAGCACATTTCACTTCCTTTCCCTTCTTCCTCCTCCCATGGACTCAGAAAACAGATGAGCAATTTCTATCACGGCCAGCAGCCACAGAGATGCCACGCAGTACACAAACAATTATTTGGGGTTTGGTCAGAAGCTAACCTGTGCACACAAAGTCAAACACAAGTATGAGCTGAGCACAAATAGCTCTGCTTCCTTAACTCCCAAAGCTTCAACCAAACATAAAAAAAACCCAGCTCTAACTATATCTTAAAAAAAAAACCCATGAAACCCACACACACAAAGTCAGTAATACAACCTTAGCTGATAGATTTTTTCCTAGCCCTCTTACGTTCCCCCAGATTAACCTTTAAAGCTTTAGCCAACCTAAGCTAGGTTGCTAATTATATTTTACACATCATAGGTGTCTGTATAATAAAGAACAAAGAAACAGAGTACTATAAATCCAGGCAGGTCTTCTGCAAGCTGTGGTGACAACACTGCTCCTTCCCTTTTCTTTCAGCTGTTTTTCCAGAAGGGACTGAAATATAAACAACCACGAAACATGTTCTGGGGATCAGAGTTCAGGTCATTCTTTTCTCATACTTTGACTTACACAACTGAAAGGTTTCAGTCAACTTGAGTTGCTCTTCCTGGAAAGAACAGAGCACCATGATTGAGTTGGTTTGCTTCTTCATCTCCTTTTAAAAAGGCCAAGACCGCAGAAATACTACATAATGAAAAAAAGAAAAAACTGAAAATTGAAAAAAATAGAAAATTATTAATAGAAAGATATGCAACCCAGTACTAAATCAGTTACTCATTCACACCACTGCTTTGTCCATAAGTGCCGGCAGAGTTAGAGGATTGAGGTCAAACCAGCAATCCTTCTTAGGTTGCCCAGAGAGAAAAAAATGGAAAAAAGTAAGAGAAATGGCTGGGAAAAGGCAAATTAGTCAGGTTTCAAAACAGTTCAGTTACAAATCCTATCCAGCACATCATTTCTTCCTCAAGGAACTATGATCAATCTAAGCAAATTAAAGGCCCAACCGGAAAATTTGATCTGTATTTATTCTATGTGCACATTCATTTCAGCATTAAGTTCACCTTAAAACAAGCCACACTTTGTCTTCTAACAATGCCTAGCATATCTAAAACAGCCTGACTGATTTGGAGCTAGTGATTTAATGTCAGCTCTCACTAAAATGGCTGGAATTATAAAACTAAATCTACCAGTCAGTTAGGGGGAAACAAAGAATAAATCTTAACACCAGATTAAAATAAATCCCCCTCAAAAAAATCCAAGGAAACAAAACACACAAAGAACCACAACACCAAAGCCCACTCACAAGCAAAATTAGGGCTCTCAAGGGCATGGAAAAAACATGGTGGGGTTTTTGTTGCCTTTTTTTCCCCAATGGATAATAGAGGGCTAATTTACTATCTTCACTGCCAGCACCTGAAGAATTAAATACCCCCCCCCATCTACACTGCCAATAAATCCCGAGTAGATCAGACTATTTTCTTACTTCACTGTAACAGTATCAATTCTGATGCATACCGGCGTCAGAATCTGTCCCTAAATAGAACCAGGTGCTTCTTGTATGACTAGTTTTCACAGTAACATTTGTAAATCCCAGTCATAATAAATTACAAATGCACTACGACTGCCATCATTAGATGGCACAGCTTTTTACTGTAATTTTTATTGTCCATATGTCCCCACACTTTAAAAAGGAACAGGTTACATTAAGCAGATTTGTATGGATTAAGAAGCCCAAAAAATAGGTGTGAACATGCACCTGGCCAGCATACAAAACTGAACAGTTAAATTTTCATTTAAATAACATGCCAAGCATGTCTGTAGTCAGAGCCCCAAACACAATACATTTCTTCATTTTTGCTGTGTTGCTCCCGGTCTTGCCTCAACTACCAAAGAAAAATAAAAAAACCCCCAATACCACCACCACCCCAAAAAATGCTCCAAACCAACGACCAAAAAAATCCCCAGCTGTATGTGATTCGATTTGCCCCAGCAGCAAATTCTGCGAGTCAATCTGCTGCAAGGCATCTGTGCAGAAGAGAGCTCTGGGATTCTCAGGAATGCAGCAAAACAAGTGAGTGAAAAGTGTAAAGCTAAATTAATTCAGGAGGGGAGGAAAATGGAGACAAGTGGTAGCACTTACCCCACACTACTACAAAATCTTGGAAGCTTCTCACAAGCAGGGATCCTGCCAGCTCAAGAGAAATCTGCAGTATACCAGCAGTTTGAGCAGCTTCCCTGATAATGTTAAACCCTTACATTTCCCAGTGCTCTCAATGAACGCACTGACTTTGCCTTTGGATGAAAATCAGAACACAAAACTTCAGTGCTAACTACCATCAGAAAACTAACCCAAAACTGACAGTGCCACACTGGAAAGAAAAACTTGAATATTGTAAACATTAAGACTTTTCACAAGCCTTCTTTATACACAGCTTTGTTTTCTTAGTACTGAAACTCAAATACAGTATTTACAATAACAACAAAACCACCCATAAGAAAAGTTCTAATGAGCTACTTTGTAATCATGAGAATGCTCTGTGGACATAAAATATTTTAGAACTCACAAAAAAAGTCATACAGTTTGCATCAGAGCCTGTATCTGATCCCCTAAATGCTTTTAGAGCTTTGTTTTGTTTTTTAAATGTGACAGAAAAACTACCACATAGAATATTCAAACAGTGCATATCCTGAGGACTGACAGCTACAAGATACACAGCACTGTAGAAAAATGTAGGCCTGTACAACATTTAACACTGTGTAAAGTCCTGGCATCTTCTCTGAATGGAAAAGGTTACCAGTGAGTCTACATGCATAAAAATGTAAAAAAAAAAAAAAAAATTGTTTGTAAGGTAGTGAGCTTCCCAGGTGGAACGTAGATGAAGGTGTACCGGAGTTTAGCATTTAGAGTATCATTCATCGTGTTTCGTTAAACAAAGCTGAAATCAAATTCATAACAAAGAACAAATGAGCAGGGTAAACAGTGTAAACCCAGAACTGGAATTTTTCACAGGACAACTGTTAGTTGCTGTAACAGAATTCAGCTCCTTGCAGAAAAGTTTGCACATGTTCATTTAGGTACTTCTGTGTATTCAGAGCAATAAAGTGATGCTACAGCAATCTGTACTGCAGCGCAAACTTTTAATGGGTATCTGTCTTACAGTGCAGCTCATAGCCTTAAATTATACACTTCAGTTTTCTTACCTATGCAAGAGGAAAGCTAATTATATCTGATAGTAATCTTCAACTGCCATCTGTCTGAGAGGAAAGCTGCCTACATTAGTCACTACAGCATGCTGGGAAAGCTTATATGCTTTTCTCAGAGCTACACAGAGACACCCATTTACAAGACTTTCAGACCTCAATCCTCACTGAGGGTTAAACACAACACCTTTCCTCCCCAACACTGACATACTGCTTCCTTTTTGAATTTTTTTTTTTATTAACTGAAAAGGACAGTCATGCCTAAAACTTCGGAGAGTTAAAGGTGCCTGTCACCCCACCCACGCACCCTCCCTGCAAGTCTCACAGCCCTCCTGCTCAGGGCTGCTAAAATTCCTAGAAGCCCAGATGAGAGCAAGGAGGTATAAGGGCAGCCAGGCAGGAAAGCGAGAGGCACACAGCCTGGTCTCTGCTACAGCAGCGGCTTCACACAGTACCTTCTCCTGCATATCACAGCTCCCTCTGCCAGTTTGTTTTGCTCCTTTACAATCCAAGTCTGGTTTGTTGTAGGTGAAACAGAGCATTTGATTTTGCTGTTCAATTCTGTTTCACCAGCCCTTAAATGCTACAGCAAAATTAAGAGGAGCTTCTTCAGGACCACAGTATCTTTAAACAGATTAACTATCCTCCTCTACCTGATCTTTTCTGAGCACTGGATATGCTCAGGGCTGCATGAGAGTGTCTCCTCTGATGACAAGAGAGTAAGAGTCCAGTAAGACAGGGCTCACGCTCCTTTGAGATCACAGCAGGGCAATGGATTTTGTGGCACAGATCTGCTCTCCCATAACCAAACTGGCCCATGCTGCACCAGTACTAAAACACAAAGTCTAATATTTCCTTCAGCATAAAACTTGAAGTCCTCTACAGCAATATACACTGCACCTGCTGTGCTGCCTACTGACATCTTTTCTTGCTACCCTGACCGCGCCAAATGCAGTTTAGCCTCCAGCACCACCATGCCCTATCATATTGCTGTCCATGCCACAGACAACGCACAACTCCATTAGACCATGAAATGCCATATGGTAAAAGGCTTTTTGTTCTGTTTTATTGCATGTGTTCTCAGCATGAAATGAAATTTATGCAACCATACCCTGTTTGTGTGCATGCATGCCCTCCTCTTTCCTTCCCTGAAGAACTTTTGAACTCCTTTGGCTGATTTCAGTCAAATGCGAGAGAACAGGAACTTAGTGTATTTGAGACCTCCTCAAGTTTTGAAAAATGAACACGAGGCTGAGTAGAACAAAAAAACTCTATAAATTCATTTCTCATTAAATATCAGAAAGTACATACAACATAAAGACATCAAAAATATGGTTTCATTTTATCTTGTCACACAGCTGTGTGGTATAGGTATCACAAGAGCATCTAGCCACTGAGGAAGAAAAAAGTGCTCTAATTTTGAAATGGCTTGTACAAACATACAAGTGTCCAAATTTCCCAGAAGAGCTGTATGAAGTTCAACAACCTAGATACCCTTTCAACCACTTAACAGGTAGTGTTAGCCAACACCTGCTTCAAAAAAGTCACTTCAACACTAACCAGTATTTATTATAAGTAATGTTCTCTGTGAAAACTGAAGAATGAGATATTCTACTTCACTTTACATTTCTTTCTGCAAAGCTCTGAACAACATTTTCTATTTAGGTTAGAAATCTTAAATATAAAATCTACCTTAGCTGGAGGCTGAGCCATCTAAGAACCAATGTCCCAAGTTGAAAACAAATTATAGTGTGCCATTAGCACACAAGAATGAAAATAACTATTCCATTCAATTTGTTTCAATGAAAATGAATTAACAGTATTTCCTTAACATGTACTGCAAGAAAAGGCAGTCACTCTTGAGAAACTGTACTAATGGTATGTACACTAACCAGCATTTTAATCACCTGGCTACTCAAAACCCAGTTTACATACCTGGCCTGTGCTCCACAGCACAAGGCGAGCAATGAAAGCACAAGAAACACTCTGCTAGTCAGTGTCCATCCAGCCCAGTTCTGTCTCCAGCAGGGACAGCAGGAGATTATTACTTAAAAGCAGTATTTCATGGCTGTTTTGCGTTTCATTCCCATTGTGCACCCACACCCCTGCATCTCAACTTTCTGAGAATGGAGAATTAAAACTCCCATGGGTGGCTGTAAAACTGGGAGGTAGTGAAGGGGGGTCATAGAGCACTCCAGCTTCTAAGCTGAGACAAGCGTCGCCCTGACTTATTAAATATGGCAAAGCTAGCCATAGTTTTAACAGTTTCCTGCAAGAGAAAATTAAAACAAACAAACAAACAACAACAACAAAACAACCCAGGGTTTTTCCAGATAGAAAATGAGAAGGCAGTAACTTGTCTACACAAGGGGCCCAATCAAGACTAGCTACCACATGCCAGCAAGCCTTGTGCACATTCAGCAATCTGGACAAATCCTAACTTGTTCCTATGCTTCACCAAGTGGATTTAATATTATGTCTCCATTTAATCTTGTGCAAATGTGTTCAAACAAACCTTACAGCCTATCTCACATCTACACCACCCTCTCCTGATCTTAGTCCCACACATCAACTTCAGACTACCCAAGCACTGCAGAGACAGAAATGTTTCCAGGGTGCTCAGATGCAACACGGGTGGATGATACGAGGTCGGCAGGTTCTGTAACTTAGAAGAACCAGGAAATACCTGTCTTAACTGGCAAATGATGAACAAGGTTTCATTCACCAACAGCTCCTTGCCAGCAAACATATTCCTGTCTCTTCACTGCAGTGAGAAAAACCCACAGGATCTTTCCTTGCATTGCGCTTGGATGCCACTGCTCTGAAACAGGTCAATTCCCCCCACACGTCATCCTGCAGGCAAAAAACTGTCAGCACAACCCACCTTTAAAAATTACCTGCCCAGGAGGGAGTTATGTTAACTTACAATTACATGAGGGGAAAAAATAAGAAAAAAAAAGATCATGGCAAAACCAGAACTTAAATATCTTTATTACTCTGAGAAAGGGACTTCTCCCCTCATCCCACATGTGATGCAATTTGTATTTTATAAACACGCACACACACACACATATTCCGTATTGACGATTAAATGGCCATCACATTTCCTCTGCCCACCTCTGCTGGGGCCCAGGGTAAAGCTTATGCCCCCCACACCATTCTCATTTCACTGCTGGCCTCAGGACTCCACAAAGCAGGGAAAACAAGCAGTGTCTGGATACCTCTGCAATGCAAATGTCAGTCTGCAGATCCAGTCCAACAAAGAACTTTTCTAAGCTCTGCAGTAGATCCCTATTTTAGTGTTTCTGACCTGCACTCACAACAAGGGCTAAAACTATTCTTTTAAAAGTGAGTTGAAGAGTCTGTGCAAATCTAAGACTGCTAGCCACACACCTCACAAGTAAAGTTTCCTACTGGCTAGTGGCCCAAAAGAAAGCAATACTGCAGCTCAGGAAATGGAAACTTACACTATAAATCAAGAGATATTAAGAGTTTCAGTGATTAAGAGAGACCATAATTTCACTCCTGCCTGCCCTTAAAACCAGCTCCTAGATTATTCCATTCTGGCCTTCCTAACAGAATGGAAGATCAACTGGCTCTGCAGGCTTTCCAGCCTTCCCTTCATCAAAGTCAGGGCAAGTGGAAGGTATTCCATTTTTTTTCCTTACTCTTCCTGGCTCTCCTTTTACACTAGAATGTTAAAAAAACCCCAGCACACCATACTCCAGTTTTACTGCCGCTGTTAGGGCTGGGAGCAGAGGTAACTGAACAGTTCCACACAAGTTTAGGTTATTATCCAGGGACACTCACAGGTCTCTTACTCTGTGACAGTGCTGTAAAGGGGTCTTCCTCACAGGATACCAAGGCATCATTTTTGCCTTCAAGACCAAAGAACAACCAAGCCTGGAACACTGAAGAGCCAATCCAGCTGAGAAAAATAAACTTTAAAAGAACATGGTATTTCAGAATGATAGGTACAGAACACAGCCGGAACGCAGCAAGCAAGAACTACTGCTGCAGAGTATTTTATCACATTCTGTACCTGCATTTTTTCAACCCATTTTTCAAAAGGTCGTAACACTGCATGCAACCCACGCATTCCCTGCTTTTGCCTTACAGCCCATGCTAGCTAATACTGCCCATCACTTTTCAACCTCTCTGCACAAATACCACTACTGGTATTGGTATCAGTGATTAATACACTAAACTGCAAAGTGAGAGCGGCTGAAAAGAGACTTATAAAGAAAACAACAGCATGCACATCTTATTTTCCTCTAGACTTCAATATACATCAAATCAAGAAAAGCTGAGGTTTTAGGCTCTTCTGGAAGGAGGGTAAAAGAAAAATTTAAGCTTTAGAAAATTCAAACAGCAAATAATATGTTCAAGTAGCTTTATTTTCATTTCCCTTGAAGACTGGGAATAAGTACGCAAGCAACCATATGTATTGCAAAAGTAGAAGAAATTAGATTAAAGGGGAAGTTTAGGGGGTGGTTTATTCTCTACACACCCTCTGGTATTTTGAGAAAATTGACAGTAGAAAATAGACACTCTGAAAAAGGAAAAATTCTGTACATTCAGTTACCCCATAGATTAGTTAATTAGTATTACTATACTATAGCCTATCTATAAATCTAGAGAAATTGATGAATAAATTATTCAAATGAAAGACAAATTACATGTCATAAGCTTGAAAAACTAAACTCCTCCTCAAAACACAGGGCACACTTCAACTGATTTAGTTGAAACAGTGCAATCATCTGTAAAACCAACCTTTTATGCTCTTAAGTAAAATAACCTTAAATGTTAATGTACAAAGACAAACCTAGATCCTGTCTACGGTTAGCAAGCTATACTGTGGAGGAACAAAAGAAAAAAAAACACAAAACCAAGAGCCTTTCCTCAAAAGCCCTTTTAAGTCAGTGGTGTAGACAACCTCATTGAGACTCATGGTGGTCTCACAAGTTTTACGTTCATATGATCCATCTGACTGCATCCTCTTCCAGGCCAGTGTATTTGAATCAACACCCAGAAGCATATGAAACAACACCAAGAAGAAAACCACAAATCAGCCAAAGCTGGTTTATGTTAACTTTTCCAAACCTGTTTTGGGGAGACAAACCAAACTTTTACCAAGAGACACCAACACAGCACGCTCAAAAACCAACAGAGAGAACAAGTCTGAGACAGAAGTGCTAATGGCACAAATAAGCTATCACAACAGCTTCTATCTAAAAATGAACACCTAAAGAAGAAAGCAATCATCTAAAATCTTCTAAAGCTGCCTCTGCTTGTAAGCTATCACAGTCTTGAGGAGAAGGTGAGGGATAAGCATCTCAAACACTTCTGGCTGCAAAGGAGATCTGTCACCACTTCACCCTCTGTATTGCCCTCTTCAGTCAGGCAACTCCCCTGCATAATTGCTAAAACCATTAACAGCATACACAGTACTTATCAACATAATGTCTTGTCCAACACCTTGTTCTAGCCCAAACCATTGTAACTAAAGTATCTCCCAACCTGTTCATAACTTAGGACTCAGGTACTGGTGATCTTTCCATCAGCTTTCAGGTTCTAGTGTCTCAACTGAACACTGCAACTGTTCCCATGGGCAAATCCCCAACTGGCAACTGCTTCCAGAGAAGAGCTTTTCCTCCTACCTTTGAACAGGGAGGGATAAGGACACTGGGCGACTCATGAGCCTCGGGGGATGATTCATATATCCCACAAGCATGAGAAGTCTGCTAAAGCCAATATGACCTTCAGGGAGACCTGAGACTAAGACACCTTTAATTCTGTTGCCTTAATAACAGCCATAAGCCTAAAATGTAACTTAATGAACTGTATCAGTTCAGCAGAGACAGATGAGGCAAAGGAGCAGGTACTACATCAGATTGGGGAAAAAAGGTAAGCAAATTTATTTAAGTTAAATAAAAACCAGAGTTACAGCTGGTGAAGCCCTACATGTGAAAGGAGAGTTATTTTACTTTCAGCAATATCACTTCTGAGACCTAGTCAGACAAGCATACTGCGTGTTAATGGGCAGGAAACCCTGCTCCATGCACATTTCCTTTTCCTTCAACACCTCTCTGGATTTAGTTCCTTCAGCTTAGGAGTGACCATGTAGTACCATGGCACTCTCCAGAAAAATATTTTTATATACCTTTTCTCTGTTGCATTTTCATATTTTTTATCTATAACATTTCCACACAGTTCAGCTGAATTACCACATTAAAATAAGTAATCTTATCCCATCACTAAGTTCAATCTTAATAGTTCTGCAATCACACTATGTGAGAATAGATCAGTAAAACACGGATGGAGAAAAAAATTGAAGAAAACTAGACAGAAAGTTTCAAGTCGGTAACAACACAACAGGCACAAATCTCAGACCAGCCGCACATCTCCCTGGAAATTTTGAGAAAGGGTAGCTGGACTGATCTCACCACTTGCTCTAACTAAAACTGAAACACCACCCCCGCTGTCAAATAATAATACAAATAGTTAAAAAAAAATAAAAAAGGCAGCGGACATTAAACTTCCAGGGTTTGTTTCTTTCCTCAAATGCAAATAATAGATTTGCATAGCTTAAGGCAGAGTCTACCCACGGAGCCATTGTTCCTTCCCCGAGGCCTTCGGGATTTCCAAGGAGCAGCTCCCTTTCGGTACTCTCGCTAGAAGCAATCTTTTATCCGAACCTGCCTGACCGGCAGCCATGGCAAAACGGTCGGGGATTACCCGACCCAAGCAATTCAACAGACGCCACGAAATCTCCCGTCCAATTTTACTTACGGGTCGCCGTCAGCTCCGCCGGGAGGATCCCCCTGCATGGGGCTATTCTGCCCACATGAGCTCACCGTCCCCCAGCCCTGCTCTGCCCCCCTGGGAGCACCGGCCCCCGCCGCCCCTT
>NW_005054320.1:1578845-1579286 GCF_000277835.1 Geospiza fortis
GGCCGCCCGCCTGCGGCATCAGGCGCATCCAAGAGCCGCCAGGAAAGCGGGGGGTGGCGGCACTTCGGTTTCTGTTGGGCTCATCCCCACCGGGAACCGGCTCCGGGCTACACCGCCGTGTTAAGATTTTTTTTCCCGTGAAGTTCCCAGGAATCTCTGGGAAAGGTCGGGGACGTCTCTTCTCACCAGCTCTCAAAACCGATTAAAATTGTGTTCTCTTCAAAGGAGGCTTGTAGAAGCAGGCTCCATCCCTCTAGAAATTCAGTTTAATTCCTTCAGCGCTTTCACCGAGGAACACGCTGATGTATTGAAAGAGCTAGCTCTGCCTTTGAATACGCGGTAATTTACATTGAATAACAATGTTTTTGGCAGCTGCCGCCATCAGTATTCGCCTGAAGGAAATTTTAAAATTGGAAGCATGCATACAAACTCTAAACGACG
>NW_005054320.1:1579296-1608962 GCF_000277835.1 Geospiza fortis
AAAGCTGGAAGCTTTCCCGTCTGAA
This sequence comes from Geospiza fortis, assembly GCF_000277835.1. Lineage (NCBI taxonomy): Eukaryota > Metazoa > Chordata > Aves > Passeriformes > Thraupidae > Geospiza > Geospiza fortis. The sequence continues at coordinate 1,579,322 of NW_005054320.1, forward strand.
ATGACGCAAGAAGATAATGGAACGGTTAAGGTTGGAAAAGACCCCCGAGATCCATCGTGTCCGACCGTGGAACGTCTCCCGACAACCGTCACGTGTCCCGCGGCAGAGACGCCGGCAAACTCGGGAACAAGCACTCCCAGGGCACCCAATCCTATGGGTTCAGGCACTGTCCAGGAGATCCACTCAACCTGTGCAGGGGTTTAGAGCTATACTGGATAAACCAGGGGTGCTCACTTACCGATTGTTAACAGAGCAGCTTATTTTATCTTTAAATCATCCCAGAGAAGAGGACAGAACTCATCGCTTCTGCTTAGGGCCGCCCAGGCTCTTGCTGCAGTCCCTGGTAGGTCTAGCCCGGTTCCCGCATGGTGGTGCTTACGACGGGATTCAAGAGGAGGGCTTGTTCAGCTGAGCCCCATCTGCAAGAGAAAACGTAGGAGGAAGCACGTTGTGTATTTACACAGAAACGTTGTTTAGCTCGAGCCTGCTGAAATTCCTCTTCCATTTATACCAAAGCCCACCAGGGGAAGGAGATACTCACGTGAAGACAGATGAAGCAGTGCTACGTCTTCCCTTTAGTAGTGTCTGTCTTTTTTGACACACTTCCCTGGGGAGCTGCAGACACTTCTCTTCCTCCTTCTCCTCCCCCTCCTCGGGCCGGCGGCAGGAGCCCCTCCGGGGCAGCGAACCACCCCCAGCCTCCCGGAATTACCACCTGTTAATAAACTAATCGTCGCCGTGTGTATGTCGAGGGGGGTTGGGATCCTGCGGGGGCAGGATTCTCCCTCCACAAGTTTCGCCCCCTGCCATGAAATCCTAGGGAAAGCCGGCAGGGGAAGAGCTACCCCCCGAGGAGCTGCTGCCAGGAGCAAAATGAAGCCCCACCCAACGGAGGCGGGAGTCACTGGGCTCCTGGAAGATCTCTCCGTACTTCAGCGCCCAAGCGTTTGGGGCTGGACCTTACTATTTCAAAAGAAAGTTATTAAACAATTCTGCCTCTGATAAAAAGAATGAAAAAATGAATTTGTTTGGAATCCTGTGCTGCATCAATGCTGTGTTTTGCCCAGAGAAGTGTACATGCTAGAAGAAATCTGAAGGGTTGTTAATAATTTAATTATCCTCTCCTGTTTCTATCTTTATGATCCTGACTGCTTCCAATCTGAAAATTTTCTATATGATGCTTCAGTGAACTCACAGTATGTTTGTAGCATTGTATCAGAACAAGATGCTTCCTTAACTGGAAATGCAGCTTCTACTTTTTGATGACTGTCACTGGGAATGACCAGAGGTGGATTCTGTTCTCAGCAGTTTCCTACAGCCTATGTGTACACACACGTAATAAAAATAACAGATTGACAGCTGGAAAATTTTGTCTATTCTTCAGGGACTATTCCAGTCTTTAGCCTGCCGAGATAATTTTCAGTGTATTCTGGGCTGGGAACCAAAGTTCAGACCTCTGTAATTTGTCTTCCCTTGAGCTGAAAATACCTTAGTACTTTTCCCCCTCTCCCAAGAGGCTCCTCAGGTCTTCACCCTTCACATCCTGCCCTTTACAAAACCAAGCTTCTTCCAAGAATATAGCTAAATTGTGTGTCTTCTAAAGTTACTTTATTTAACTCTGCTATATATTTTCCCATTTCCTATCAGCTCTTCAGTCCTTACCCTTCAATTCACCTAGGTATCATAGTCACACAACCGATTTTAAAAAAATCATTAAGGTTGTACAACAAAGGACTCAGAATTAGGATATATTAGAAGACTGATTTTGTGACTTCATATCATTCCCCCTGCTCATATGTTTCAGGACATTCTTAAATTATGTAGTCCAGTATTATTTGGTTCTGGCCTTGCTTTATTTTGCAAGGCCTTGTCTTTGTTTAGGATACAGGATGGACTTTCAGGATGTACCAGATTTTTGCAGAACAAGATGTTGGGACTATTCACCACAGAAGAGTGCAGGAAACTTTGAGGAAATGGATGGTATTCCTGCCTCTGTTCCAGACAGGATGTGTGTGCTGCAGCTGCAACTTTTGTGCATGAGTTCATGGGCATGAGCTTATTTCACACTGGCTAAGGTGGGGTATCAGTACCAGTCCAGCAGGGATCGCTGGGCAGGCTGAAGGGCACAGGAAGAAGAACATAAACATGCTGTGGGCAGAACTGAGCCACGGCTCAGAAGCCAGTACAAATTACTGGTGCACCTCTGAAGCAAGCTAGATACATGCAATGTTCATTCCTGTGGTGATGCCATGTGGCAACTTAGAAATCATTTGATTTTACAGCTGACTGCAATTTACTCAATCTTGCACGAGACATCTAACTCTAGGAAGAGCTGGGTGTTCACAATTGAAGCCCAAAGTCCATAGCAGATACAGTTTACTCACAGTTTTATTCCCTTCCATTAAAGGCAGTGTGTGTAAGAAGTACAAATAATTGTCTCTAAGATAGCTGAATACACCTTTATCTGGAATAAACTGCCCTATATTCGTCAAGTAATGTAATAATCTAACTTGCAGTGATGTAATTTCACTTTTTTCTTCTGGCAATTGTAGCTGTCCCACATCAGCAACAGAATGAAAGCTGGTGTTTGTTGTCATCTAAATATATTGAGCTAAATTCAAGGATTCAAATGGCAATTTGAATAATTAATATAGTGCAGGAAAAGTTTAGTTTCTAGATGTTTTCCAAATAATCTGTACAAGCAAGAAGTTAGTAACTAATCTGCAACCCCCTGAATTTTTGGGCACAAAGTACAAGGAAAATACAAGGAATCACGGGGATATAGTCTATTGCAAACAAATTATTTGACAACAATAAGAATCTTTCAAAATGGTTTTGAAATGGATCACTACCAGGAGTCAAATGAATGCACCTGAAAACAAATGCAATGCATGTGACCAAAAAGTCAACAGACCTGCTCTTTCAGTTGAAAATCAACACTCTTGAGACACAAATCTCTCCCAAACCAAAGATAAAACCCCATAAACCTTTAAATATAAAGCAATAACTAAAATAAATCTGAATAAAATGTAGTCATATTTTAGTTCCAGGAGAAACCACGTACCTCCTGAGCCGTTAGTAAACTAAGAAAATGTTGTTGCCTCTATCCCAGCTTGCAAATCAGAGAAAAATTAAGAGGAAAATTACAGGAAATGGAAGGGAAAACTGTTGAACGTGGGAAAATCAAAATTAGAGAGAAGAAGGAATAAATAGAATGGAAAATTGCAGCATCACAAAAGTGATTTTCCTGTCAATCCAATAAGATGACTAATCAAGCTGCCTGTAGGCAATGCACCATATCTATTATACACATCTGGTCTTAGAACTAAAATGCAACAGAACTATCACCTTTCATAATTCCTTTGGGAGATAATGCATTTATAGAAATACAGATTGTCACAACATCCTTGTGGGTCCCTTCCAAATCAGAATATTCTGGGATCCCTTCTCCACCCATCTTCTAGCTTTACTGCCTACCATCACAGTCTGATCCTAATCTTTATGTCAGGCCATGAGAACTGCCCTGAGTCCCACGCATGCCCAAATCTCTCCTACTGAGCTCCAAAACCTGTCTCAGCACTACTCTGTTTTGTACAGGTTCTCAGGTTCTCTCAGTTCCCTTGCCTAGGTGCTCGGGGCTGCCCCCAGGTGCTCTGCACTGTACTTACAGCTCCAGTTGAGGTAAGCACCAGTCCTTACATAGTTTTAGTCATCAATCTGTGGTTGCATGATGTTTCTTCCAGAGACACTTTGCCAGGAGACAACTTGCTGAAGCCTGTCCCACGAGCTTTAAAAAATCTGGCTAGTGGTTGTAGCATATCTCATCAGAACCCACAGTGTTTGCATGAGCTCACAGTGTACAAGCCCCACCTGGTTTGAGGTCACTTGTTTCAAGACCTGATCAACCAAAGAACTGCTGAGACAACCAAAGAACCAAAGTCATGGCTGTGACTGCTTTCTCAGTCCCCAGGGCCTGCCTTTGCTGGGAATTGCAGAGGGCTTTCCCCCGCCCCGGGCTATGCAATGCTCTTCTACTCAATCTGGGAGACAGGACATCAGCAAACAAAACATGATGGCAGGAAATGTCACGGAGGTAACCCAGGTAGGCTGAGACAGCCTCCCTTTATTTTTACCCCAGTAAAATGCAATCGGGGGTAGTGAGCACATTAGGAAGTGCTATTTGCCAAACAAAGTGAAGCCTTTAATGCATGTGTTTATGCATGAGCATCTACAAAGCCATAAAGAAATACATTATCCAATAGGCACTAGGCATTCTTGTATTTCATTAGGCATATGCATAGGAACAAATAGGTCAAAGCACACCCACTTGAAGAGCATTGCAAACAAAACAGTGGAAAGGAAAAGGGAAAACGGTTTTGAAAATTACAGAAAATATGTCCTGAGCGCCTTGTGGTTTTTACCAGGTCAAGAGCAACATTAAATCTCAGGTTTCACTGCACCAATTGTTTTCTTGTTTCCATTTAATTACAGTGTCATATGGAATTCAAGTTCTCTGCTTGTCGCTTAATCCTCCCAATGGATGTCAGTATACTGAGTGACTCCGCCTGTATGTGTGTCTGTGGGCGACCCAAACTGAAGCTTCATGGCACCGAAAGCAGCAAAGCAGGCAAGAGCTGCTGCTTCCTCCCCTGGCAGGAGACAAACCTCTCAAGATCCAGTTCTCCTACCCATCTGCCTGGGACACAGCAGTCTCCTCCCTGTAGCTTGCAGGCATGCAGTGGACTTCTGTTCCCAGAGAATGTCAGCTGTGGCATCTGGCACAAGGGAAATCTGGGAAAAGGAGAAGGTGGAGGGGTGCATGGGAGAGTTAAGGAGCTGAGGGGGGCAGCTGGGCTGTGGGAGACTCTTACGTGCAGTCTGCTGCTAGGTCATAGCCCCAGCGCCAAATGCAAGGGGGCACTGAGGTCAGAGAGAACAAGAAGTCCTTGATCCTGTGGCTCTGGGTCCCTACCCACTTGGCCTGTGTGCTCAGATGACTGACATAAACTGCTTCTGGAAGATGAATCCTTGCCCTTTTACGGTAGCTCTGTTAGTCCTACAGTATCATGCCAGGACCCACTCTCCTTGTCTCCTTTCCAAGGAGAGGCTTGCATGTAAGATGCCTTTGCCATTTAAAGCTCAGCTTAATGCCCAGTTTCTTTCTCTGTGCATTTTATGAAAATATTTCCCTCTTTTTCCTGCTGGCTCCGCCAGCCTCTGCTTCTGGCCTTCAGACCCCCAAGTTTTTGTCCTGTGTCCTGCTGGCTTCATCTGTACAGCCAAGTCATTATTACAAGTGCTCAGGCAGCTACTGCAGCTCTCAGATATATAGCCTTTCCCCTTCACATTTTTGGCCCACTTCTTTGTCCAGTGTTAACTGGCCTGCATTTCTTTACTGGTTTGCTGCCAAAGATCTAGGAATAGGTGCACAGTTTTTCTGGCAGGTACTCTTCAAGCTGGTCTTTACTTGAAAATATGACGTAGCAAGTCAGTACACAAAACAGGGCTGTAAAAGCAATACAAATAGCTATGATTAGATTCCAGGGAGGAGAGCGAGAAGTTAAGTGAGGCTCTGTAAGTCAGAAATGTTATGACAAACTGCTAGAAGCCTTGTCATATGTGAACAGCATGCTAATTTCATGTTTCTTACTTTTAAGACTTTTGCATGTTTCTTACTTTTAAGACTTTTGCATATTTTTTACTTTTAAGACTTCAAGTTGCACTCAAAAACTCTTGGATGTAGGCAAAATATGGGAAAATTTCAAATGCATTTCTTTACATGACTGACTTGCCCACTTACAACTCCTGCCAGGTAATGCCCATGGCTAGTGAGCAAATGGTCACTTGCCACAGTTTGGAAGAATCAGTAGGAACCCACACAAAATTGGGCTGGTGATACGGGAGAAAGAATCCTCCCTTCATGGCACTCCAAGCTGAGGAGAGCAATCCTATGGCAGAAAAGGCTGCCTTAGTGTCTGTAACTTGGGAGAACAATAGCTCATGGATCAGACGTTTCTTTTTCACTGCTCTGCTCCTGTTCCAAATGGAAACTAGACCTGACCCATGTGGATATGATCAATAGCCAATATCCAAGCCATGTGCAATCTTAGTACAATACTCCTTCTATTTCAATGTTTAGCCATTTCATCCATGCAAGTGGAAAACATCAACTGATCTTTGCAATTTATTAAAAGCCATCTGTCAGTTAACTCACCATCATTTAATTAATCATAAAATTCCCCATTGTATGGAAACAGGAAGCTCCACTTCCAGCAGCCCAAGCCACCTGCTCACAGCCTCTGTTTTTTTGGGGAGTGGTTGTTTTTGATTTGGACACATCATTGAAACCTGGCCTTTATTGTCTGCAGCTAAAATATAATAAAGAAAAGTTCTGTCACTGAAATGTTGTTATAGAAACACTACTGGGAATCGTGCCATGGCCAATTTTAACTTCCCAGATACTATTTGGGAAAACAAATGCTTCTAATAATAAACCTGGGCCCAGCTAGCCATGTGTGTGATAGCTGCCAGATTCCTTCTCAGTAGTCACTGAGACAAAAAGAGACAACCTCAAATTAGTAAGTAATGAAGACGCTAAAAAATAACTAGTCATAGAAAACTGCGGTGGGCTGAGTACTCAGCAACTGTTTCTATTTCCATGGACAGAATAACAAACACAAGCAAAGGGCAAACTGTCAAATTAAGGAAACTCACTAGCAAATTCACCTCAACTGAGGAGCTGGAATACTTAACTGTGGAGGGAGATTGGAATAGATCTAGATCAAAGATACAAAAACTCCCAAAGTATATATTCTCAGCAAGAAAAAGTCTTATTGGGAAACACTTTAGACCTGAATAAATGGGGGGAAAACCACTTCAGAAAGGTTCTTAGGAGTCAGAAATAGTAAACAATCCTGGTCAACAAAGATAGCTTTAGAGTAGAGAGACATAGGATTAAGGCCAGTTTTGTCAAAAGTCTTGCAAAGCAAAAAAAATAAGGATGAAAGATGTCCCATTTTGGAGTAAGCAAACACTTATTTGATCAGTGTGTTTGATAGTTATGCCTGAAGAAAAGGAACAGATATTGCAATTACCAATGTAAAGAGAAATAAACCATCATTGGACTTTTATTCCCCACCCCAGTTTATAAAGCAATTGTTATTGGTTCTTACTTTCAGCTAAAAAAGCTGTGTTTTGACAAAATTGGTACAGGTTTCTATGCAGGTTTCACCTATGCAGGATGGTGATGCTCACACTTACTTGGGTTGATGAGTGTGCTTTATCAGTTGTGGGGATAAAATAGTTATGATACAACAGTGTTAAAATGACAAAACAAAACTTATTCATACTTACAATACAATTTTTCTACTATTTATTTATATGCCAGGAAGTTCAGCTGCATCGAATGGTTTGTGTTGCTGCATGTTTTGTTACAAAACACAGTATGATCAAATGTCAATAACAAACCTGCCAAAAATTTATTATGTTAACAGCAAAAGACCCAAACCTAATTATCAGAAATAATAGCAGTTTTAGACTAATGAAGTATGTTTGGTAAGTTTGTCTGTTTGTCCTGCTCTTCTGTTGACTACAAAAAAACCTTGAGTCTGTAAATTTGCTAATTTGTAATTACTTGCAGTAATTACTCATTATTAATCGCAGCAATTTTGTAGGAAAACTTACAGGTGAATTTGCAGCATCTTGATTCAAAATTAATTTTGGTTGGCTTATATGAATGTAATCACTAAAAAAAAAATACTAACAACAAACCCCCAAAACACCAGCAGAAGCAGGCTCAGTATTTAGTTAGAGTTTTGCTCAAAAATGGACCTTGACTGCTTAGAATACTGTAACATTTGCAAAGTTCAGTTGGGATAGTATGCGGAATGCTTTGTGGTGTGCAGGTAGGCATGGGTACTGCTGGAGTGGAGAGGTGCCAAGTACTAATAGAGAGTCCACCAGTGAAACTTGGAAATGGCAAAGGACGTGACTCAGATTTTCAAGAGGCGCCAAACATTGTAGAAATGCATTGCTAGGGTGATCTACCAAGTGTTTGTCACACTCCCTAAAGCCCTGAGAAGGAAATCACTGAAATACACTGTTAATGTAATTAGCTCCAAAACCAGTTCAAGTTTTCTGTGTTTGAGTAACTCAATGAGTGTGAAGTTGAATGATCCCTACAAATGAAAACACCTGCAGAAAACAAGTGCAGTCCAGTCTGTGCCACTTGATCCAGATGGCTGCTAATACCAACAGTAAGAGCCCATAAACACCATCTCCAAAACACCAGCAGCTTTTCCAGTGCTTCTTGTCAGATGTCCCCACACACACCTCAAGAAAGGAGGAACTGCAAGGAACTGAAAAGAAAAAATTAAAAAAGAAAGGCAGATAGTTTGTTTCTCTCTTGTAGCCTTGGCGCACTGGTTGGCCAACACAGCATCACAATCCAGGTATTTCTGTTTGAGCTTGGATCTCCCAGGAATGTCCACAGCAGGTGGCTGATCAACTCTAGAGAATAACCAAGGTTTAAAGGAACTAATGGAGGGAAAAATTAAGAGTCCTGGGTATTAACATTCACCCATGGAGCAGAAGTTCTGAAGATTTCTACCCAGGAAGTGGCCACCTTTAAAAAAGAGTTATCTAGAAAAGCCTTAAGCTCTTGATCTGTCTCATCTACTGGATGATGCTTTAGCTCTCTGTAATAAAATCACAAGACACAATCATGGGACACAGTCAAACACACACTCACTCATTGTTCCCTCTCCCTTCTTCATTAATGCCATTTTGGGTTTTAAATCAGATCTCTTGGTTAAGGTACAGCTGGAATGGCGCAAATTTCTTAGCAGTTGAAGAGAAAATGAATAGAGAAGTCTAGTAAAGCTATTCTAGCTATTCCACAAATGAAAAACTACTCTCACTATACACCAATTTGTTTAAATTTGTGATTTCTGTATTAACTCATACATGAGCTGCAATCTACCTCTTATCTTGGGCAACTATTTTCTGTGTGGATACCTTTTCAGTAGTCTTGTTTTCTTACATATTTTCTTGCCAAGCTCCCTCCTTTCTGTTCTGCACTAAAGCATGCCTGTTCCCATACTTTAGTTTTTCTCCTCAAGTATCTTACCCTCTTTTCTTTCCTCCCTATGAAAAAAATAATGTGGGCACAAAAGGCTTCTCTCCTTCTTCAGTCTTCTTTTTACCACTCATATCCCTGATTTCTGTCCAACTCCTCGGTCAGTTGGAAAGAGACTTCCATGATCCCAGGATATGCCCTCCAAAAAGCCCATGGATACAAAAGAGAAAAATACCCTAAAGAACTCTAAAAATGCTTTTGTTGTATGGTACAGAATCTCTGAGCCTGATCTAAAACACTGAAAGCCACTGAAACGCTTACTCTGATTTTGACTGAAAGTTAGGTTTTACAAAGGGGAACAAAATAAGAAGCCTTCTATAGACCAGCTCTTCTCTGAGTCAGCAAGCAAAAAGCTTGGGTTGCTGCACCCCTGTGTAAACAGCTCTTGCTGGAAAGAGGATCAGGGGGTGGGGGTGGAAAAGGGAAAAAAACTTAGTTTGAGCTACCTGTTCCCAAAGCCAACGACTGAGAAGGGCTGTCTTTGCACAATTGTCTGCATCCGTTGTTGATTTTGCTGGCATTCGTTCCATTTTGATCAATGTAACTTTCCTCAAGGTCTAAATGGGAAAAGATTACTTCTTTATGTATTTATTTACCTTCAGAATCTCAGCAATGATCCTCACACTCCATAGAAGAGGACAGCTGGCCAAGCTTTGTATCTACCCATTCAAACTCTTTACTCTGACTTGGTTGTACTGATTTAGTTAAAGTAGACCAATAATCTGAAATTAATTAACCACAGATAATAGACTGAACTAGCTTCAGCTGTTGATGACTTAGGAAGAATACGCACAAACAGTACATGCATTGATTAAAATAAATAGATTGAGTCAATCTAATGCAATAGTCTTGATCATCTTCCTCTTGGTTTCTCAATCCTGCATTATTTCAGAAGGGCCATGACATCAGCTTTTTCCTGGAAAAATGCAGATAAAACAATTGCCTTAGAAGACTTTTCTAATTAGAGTCCATGTGGTGACCACCAGAAAAAAGATCACAAGGTGGAATGAAAAGAGATATAAGGCATAAAAGCTGTTATACTTAAAGCCTAGCACTGCTTGGTAAAGCAGTGGTTTTGTCATTTCATTGATTGGGATTATGGACTTGCTGCACTATGTCAGCCAGACTGCTGGTGAAAATATTTAATGGTGTTCCCTTCTGATCTAGGCACTTTCCAGTCTGTCTGCATCAATTAAAACTGAATAATGCCAGAACTAGAAGAACAACTAGTTGAGTTTAACATGTCTGGGTTAAAGTAGTTTTCTACTTGAGACCTCATGATATTATAATAAACACACATGCAACAGAAATAAATACATGGTTCTACACAGTGTCTCTATCACACCATATGGTTTCACATATTGCCATCTATTATGCCATGGCCACATGCATGCAGTATGTACCAAAAAACCTGGGTTAGTAGGAGAATAGAAAATGCAGAGGGAACAGAGGTGGGCTGAAGGAAAAACACAGTGATAGGAAGAGACACAGCAAAGGAAGAAAACTAAGATAGAAGGAAAATGTGTGTGAACTGAAGATGTATTAGAAGAACAAGACTGAATTAAGAGAAAAAACCAGTAAGATATTCCAGAATTTCTTCAATAAGAATACTTGAATGACTATAAAAATAATAAACATATCGCCCAAATGATTACTAGGGCTGGAACTGTCAGTCCAATTTGCAGACATGTACAATTCAGTTTTCACTTTTGAAAACTTTACCTGGTATGATACAGGCTGCTTTTTGCTGGCATTTGAAACATTGTGGCTACCTGGTGCTTACTATTTCAGGGGACATTATGTCATGTGGGCTCCTCAGCCCAAAAGGTCCCTTACATCACTGCAGATTGCTTATGTGATCTAATGTTATACAGCAATGCATGTGCCAAGATTAGGGTAAGTCTTGGAGCATACACATCCCCAGGCTTAGACCTGAATTCTGATGTCCAAAAGGGAGAACTGAGCCCTCTGTATCTGCACACTTGCATACACAGCCACAGACTGGTTATGAAATAGCCACATGGGCTCAAGAATAAAACAACTGGCCCTCTCTGTCTTTGCTCCCTTATACATGTTTTGTAGGCATGAATGAACTGTGAAAAGTAGCCAGAACATCTTGCATTCTACTCCTTGCCTTGCTGGAGGCTCTGGTGTGACCTCAAGAAAGTTATGTCTGATAAATCCCCGATTTCAAGTTTCCCTAGTCTTAAAACTATAGCCTTCTCTATCTTGTTAGCAGTTTTCCTAATTGCCGTTGCTTTCCTTTTGTTCATAAGGAGTGAAAGCAATTTAGATTCTTTAACATACCCTTCAAAAAAAACCCGCCCCAAAACTCCACACCCAAACTCCAAAGCCAAGGGGGATCTTAAGACAGGTTAATACAGCCATCAGGACAGTGTAACTTAGGCTAGCTACAGTACTTAAAGTTTACAGACAAAATCATAGTGGAACAAAAGAGGCCTATCCCAAGTTCTATCTGGAATTGCTGTCTCCACTGTTATTTCAGGTGAATGCCAATGTAAATTAATCACATGCCACCTTCTGATGTACAAATATGTCTTAGCTTTTGGATATTGATAAAATAGTAATGTATATATACAACTTCTATATGGAGAAATAAGGTATACTAGTCTAATTAATTTAGTATCTTCTGACTGAACACTGGAGAATGGAAACAAAGCATAGATGCAGTCAGGATACTCCTTTCCTGTATAAGTAAGTCTCACATGGTGCCAAGGCCTTACCTTGAACTCAGGTGATTTGGAGTATGTGGCCATTGGCATGACTAGGTGTAGACTTTCTGGGAGGTCCATACATGTAGCATTGTTTGTCCTGTATGGGTTTTATTGTAAAGTTGGGTATTTTTTATAAGTTAAGATTTTGGTTTGACCCTCGCTTCCCCCCATGTTCTCACTCATAATGGTTTGTTCCTCCCACCAGTTACCTGTCCATCATTGTAACCAACCCCCTTTCATTTTGAGAAATTTCTGTCAATCTTCCCTTACTTAACATATGATTTGTCCCCTGAGCCTTCTCCCCCCCCCGTGCCATTCCTGTTGGTTCAGTTGTGTCCCTCACTCCTCCCCTGGGCTTCGTTCATAGGTCCCTCCTGTCTCCTCGTGTCACGCCCTTCCCCTTTATAAGTGCCTCCCCAACGGTTTTTCCCTGACACCGTTACTGGCCCCGCCTGGGTCAATAAAGCACCTTGGCATCCATACGTGTGTCCACTCCTTCCTTCCTTCGCCTCAGTGCTTCGCAGTCCTGCTCTCACCTGTGTCACCACACCACAGACGGAGCCACTACTCAGGGGTTCTCGCAGAGGACCTGGGAGTGGTGGGATTCGTAGTCTCCACCAGTCCCTCTGGGAGTGGCTAGCTGGCACCCGTCAGCTCCAGTGGCCGTGGGACAAGACTGCACATACGTGCTGCCTGACAGTTCCTCTGCAAGGTTTATAGGAGAGGGAACGCTGACAGAGGTTTTGCATTTTACAGCTTAGGTATGTGTGTCTTTTAGGCTACAGCAAGCCTACAGAGGAGATTTTGGAACCAATTCACTCAGACTCCATTTTTACTATCATGAATGCTGCCAATCACAGAGGAAGAGCCATCAGGACTAGATTAAAAAGAGGATGGTTACATACTGTACGTTATGGTTCTCAGGAACATTCACTTTCAATCTTTTCTTTTAAGAGTCATGAGAGTGCCTGAATCATGGCTGGTATTTTGCAAGTGCTGCTTTGACACACATGCAGCCCTGCAAAGAAACCTGGATGTTTCCTTAAGGAAGCATTAATTTACTTACATGCATGCTGCTCCAATAAGTGTTTTATCCCCACATCCTGCAAAATGTGATCTCCCTATTGCTATAGGGAAGACTCATTATCATTCCTAGAGATTACAGCAACAAGAGGGTCCATTCATATTCTCAGGAAGAATTACTAGAAATAGTATATTTCACTAGAAATATACTATTTCTAGTAATATATACTATTACTAGAAATAGTATATTTCACTGGTGTTGAAAAGCAATTTAAAAGGACAATAATGCTACTCCACATTGCTAAACAGTGTAATATCTTCTGTAATGCTCTTCTATCGGAAGGCTAACTCATGCGATCACATGACTGCTACACATAACCTTCAGCTGCTTTGATAAAAGTAGTCTTTCATAAGCCTTGTTAAAGATCTAAAGCTGAAAAATCTGACCTCCCCAGGCAAAATGGCAAATAGAGAAGAACTCTAAGTTATTATGTATTTTAAATAAATCTTGTGACTTTGAGTGATCTTTGAATGATCTTTGAATGGACGGCTTGGGCAATGTCCCCTCTTCTAACCACTCCTTAAACTCTGCTGATAATCTCAGTCCCCCAATACAAATATTACAGGCAATCTGATTTTAAGAGAAGTATATGGAAAAGATGGTACCTTCCAGCATGTTTGTATTGGACCTGGCAGTAGGAGGCCTCATTTCCAATTGCACAGTGCAGGATTGTAATTGACATTTGAGCAAACAAAACAACAGACACTGTATCAAGTATTTTCTTTGCATCTCATTGTTTTTGTTTTACTTTATGGGGAAGTGCTATGTCTAGAACTGAATAACTACTGCAATGGATGGCCTGCTGCTCAAATAATGAAGGCGGAAGTCTAGAGACTCTGGATTTCTACATTCAGCTCTGCAGGATTTGAAAATTATAAAATCAGAAGCAGCCAAACCATATTCCTTAGCTATGACTACTATTAATATCTGGTGTATTGCATAGCTCATAAGACACTGGATCCAGACCCCTATAATATTACACATTGCATAAATGCAGAACAGGAAGCCTGGCTGAATGACTCAAACAGTCATTTTTGGATACTTGGCTGGCAACACATTCTTGCCAGTTTTCAGAAGTCCCAAGGGGAAGTAGCTCTCAGCAGTAAGAACCAGGGCTGCAGGTCCTCAGCATCTTTCTATGTGACTTAAGAAGTGAACACATTATAAGATCCCATGGCCAGTGTTTTTGGTTGGCAATAGTTTCTTAAAGACATATGGTCAGACAACATGAATCCAAGTTGTTTTAACGGGGCTTAGGAAATGTCCCAGACATTGAAGCTTGCAGCATTAGCAAACATTCTGAAAATGTTGGTAGTTGTCCTTGTACTCATCAGAATGTAATGTGAAGCAGAACTCTCCCACATTCTGCAAAGGGTTCATTAATCACTGCTCAGTCTTTACAGTTAGTATGATTGTACCAACATACCTTAAAAACACTAATAAAGAAAATATGAATGACCAATTTCTTCTCAGCTAAAGCACCCCATATACTATCCAGGTTGTTAATGTTGTTAATGAAACAACAGCAAACATGAAAAACACAACAAACAAACCAGAAAAGCAGTGTGAGCCCCAAACTGCTGCTGTTTATATTCATGCCAGCTCCAAGCAATGCAACCATATGCTAAAAGTCAGGCTTTTTACTAAACCTGAACAACATAATGTAAGAATCAGAGAGTATCATGATAGAGTCACTCTTAATGGGAAGATAGGTGATTGCCAGAATTTCTCAAGGGCTATAATGCACATCAACAAACCTTGCAAAAAAAAGTTTAGGCTCCACCCTCCCTGGATCCTGCGATGCTAAGTCTGAAACCTACTGAAGGCTTTGGATTCAGTTATTGAGTTTGTCTTTTTCCTTTTTCTTTTTCTTTCTTTCATTTAGGAATCCAAGCCTATCTGAGGTTGTGTTCCAGTTAATTTTGTTTCATTTTTTGTATGTTCCCAGAAAAGAGGCCAGCATTTCTTGTTCAAATGCTGGATATTTTGCCTCTGGTTACCATGAAGCTAATTACTCAGTAGGTTTAGCCTCAGATATCCCATGCACTCAACTATTTATGCATTTTAGTCCCTCCCATTACAACACCAATATAATGTATCACGTTTGCCACACAGGCACATGAAATGGCTCTTCCGGCAGTCGATGCTTCTTCACAGGTGCTCAGCAAACATGGCAGCTGAAGAACTGGGGTTTACATGATGACTTGCCAGAGAGCCTTTGAAAGGTATCTTTTTCAGTAGATGTATATGACTTGCTTTCATATACTCTGAGTTAACCATTCAAGGTTTTGAAAACAGAGGTCACAGAGCAAAAATTAGCCAAATATGCTGTCTCTTGGCCACATACATTTTTGATAATAACAAGTCAGTTTGCTTCCTCTCAATGCTACTGCCTTGCCCCTTCTCCTAACACTAATGAGTTACCCTGCGGTATTGCTTCAACAAAAGATCAAGTTAATGTCAAAAGGAAAAAAAAGTCACTAGGTATGTGGTTAACAAGAAAAATATATCTTATGGTTTCCTTTGATGAAAGTAACTAGTGATTTATAATATAAAAGGAAGAGAAAGTTATATTTAGAAAGCAGTGCTGATATTTTTTTAAGCAATTTTCATGTTGCCAGTAACATTTTCTTGAATACATGTCTGTAAATGCCTGTCTTCCTCTGAAAAATGTGGGGTGTGTTTGACAAGCTTTGTGCCTACAAAGCTTTCCAGAACCTCTACCTTTTTCACAAGAGAGGCAGAGTGTGCATTGCTCCTCCACGTATTTGATCTGTCACCTTCCTTCTAGCTTCAGCATTCTTTCAAAACCTTTCATCTGAACAGAGCTGTAAAAAAGAATAAAAATAGCAAGGTATATGCTGTCTCATAGTTATGTTCAGCAAAACTTGAGCACCAAGTGTAAAATGTATCCTATTTGTCATTTATGGTTGCAATTATACATGTGATACGGGATGTGGCTTCTAACATATCTGGTACAAATTCGACAGCTTGTATACGTCTTCCTTGTAAAGTAAGACATGCAGCTGCAGGTGAGCCCAGCTGCAGACATAAATATCCCTCAGAACAAGTAAAAGCAAGAAATATAAGCATGAAAGCAACTCTGAGGTCAACACTTCTTCCTCTCCACCCTTTCCTGCCGCCACAAAAAAGTCCAACTGTCTGATATGAATGACAAAAGTGTTTTTCAGCCACTCCATTTTTGACAGAAAATAAGACTGATTTTGTGACATTCATGCCTGAGTTAGTATATTTCTGTAGTGGGAGGCACCAGAACAGTACAGCACCATCCATGAAGACTTCCTGGCATTGGTGCTAAACAGCGTAGCAACAGAATACTGGTACTAGCTTAATGTAACTACATCACGTTTTGTTTACTTCATCATAACATCAGTGGACCTAAATGGGGAAGGCACTGTGAAAAATCAGGAGATTGAAGCTCATACTCTTCTTATTTGAAAATAATAGCCAATAAAGTGACATCTATACACCCCTGGTATTCTGTAAGATGTGGATTTTGGGTATGGTACAGCTGGAATTTCTAAATTAACTTCTAGCTAATCTTAAGGACAGTTCTTCAATAAAGCCAGAGGAAGAGAATACAAATAGAGTAGTAAAACACAAATGTATTACTAAACAAATCATTGGTTATTTTGTCTCTTGCAGAAACAACTGGAGAATTGCCTAGAAGGGATGAGAATGTCAGACTCTTCTCTGCTGAGCCCAGAAAGCAGCCATGTGGGACAGAGAGAATCACAAAATCATAGAATGGTTTGGAAGAGACCTTAAAGATCATCCACTTCCAAAATCCCTGCCATGGGCAGGGACATCTTCCACTAGAGTTCTACTAGGTTGCTCAAAACCAGGAATGAGGCATCCACATCTTCTCTGGACAACCTGTTCCACTGTCTCTGAAAGGAGGAAAATGTGTCAAAATCAACATGTCTGATGTAAGCTGAGAATTTTCTAGTATAACTAAATAAAGAGTTTATAATTTTTCATTTTCCCTAGTGGGGAGCTTATACCCATGCCAGTACCCTAGTATAACAACTTCATTATAAATGGCCAAAAGCTCACTCTCTAAATTAGAGATAAATGGGAATTCACCTTGAAAAATAAAGCAAGTATTGAGTTCCATGTAATTCAGGCTTCAAAAGTGGCATGATATATATTCAAGACCTTACAATTCTCCAACTCCCTCTTATTGGAATTCCTTGTATAGTCAAGTATTTAGTTTACAAAAGTATGAACTTACCTTCTTATGGTAAATTCAACAAAACAAGCAATCTTTGAAGTCTGGCAGTGGTTGTATCAGAGTGAATCGGAAACAACTTGGCTGTATTCTGCAAGTTCCTTCCAACCAACAGAAAAAATAGAAGTCAGGCTCTGGAGCTCAGGACCCAGTCTGAGCTGAGCTGAAAGTGACACAGATAAGTACTTTTAGCTCAAAAGAACAGCTCAATATGCTGACAATTCAATCACCTTCACTTACTTCCTTGAGCTGTTATCAGGTACCAAACAGTGCTTATTTTAGTACTGGAATGGACTGTTGTAAGACACTTAGGAGAAATTGCCCTTTTAATTTGTTTTATTTTGAAAGTTGTGGTCCATATTGACAGGCCATTTTGTTCCTGCAGAAGCATAGAGCTGGGGTGCTGCTTTATTGTGAACCTTTAATTTTCTCTTTCTGGCAAGCGTCCTAGATTTTGTAATTTAATATTCCTGCCAAAAGCACTGGAATCATTTGAGAGGATCCTCATGGGATTAAGGACAAACTGTGGATTACATTCCTGGCATTGCACTACACTGAAAGCCATAATTTTTCTTGCTATCCTTGAATATTTTTGAGCTAACCAAATAAGAACACAGTAGAATTAAGAGTGATTTGATGTTGTTTTACTTTTTCTTCTCAAACCAACCCAGGATCTAATGCACTTCTGCTCCTAGTCTAGGGAGTATATTTAGGTCAAGCAGATGTGTTTATGCTGATTAACCTTGCATATTAAAAGTGAGAGCAGCTTGTGGTGTGGCTGAGGACATGACTTTCACTTTTTTTTTCTGTGCACTAGAAAATGTGTACTTAGCCATGAATCCTGCATCCTGCTTCCCAGATGTTGGGAGTCAGTGACTTAAGAACAGCCACAGTGAATCAGACCAAACCTATAAAAAGCCAGGCTCCTTCCTCTGACAGTGGCCAGCAGTGGGTATTTTGGGGAAGAGTACAAAAAATGGGGCAAGATTTCTTCTTCTAATACATCATAGTGAGATCTGCTAATTCGCTGCTCAGGACAGACAGAGCTAGAAGCTCGTTTTACATCTGTGCATTTAGAAGCCTTTCTATGATTTTCTTAGCTCCTTTTTTAAGGTCATTTACATCCCTAGTCTCTGTAACACCCTGCACCTCTCAGTCTCAGTTTATTTCAACTGTGCTGTGTAAAAAGAACTGGTTTTTGCTTGCTTTAAGCCTGCTTCTGGTAATTTCCGTAGACGCTCTGACTTCTTGTTCCATGATAGAATAATCCCCCCCAATCACCCACAGACCATACGCTGAATACCAGGTCAGCAGCAGTGGCAACAAAATCACCAGTGTGTGTCCTTCCCACAGTCCTCTGTGGGGCAGTGGCTTGATGTCCTGGATTGTCAAGCAAATTGTATTCTATTTACCATCCGTATGGCAGGTGTCTTCTGTTGAGTGGGCAGTTTTCCTTATCTCTTCCACAACTGGGGAGACATCTGCTGATAATAGGCTACTGAATGTCACTGCATGACTGATAAGAACTATAGCATCCCATTGTGAGATGCTCCATCCAGAGGGGAGAGCTAAGCATTTCTACTCCGATATAATGTGGATATTCTGGAACACCAGCAGGAACAGCTGCTCTCTTCCCCTCGATCATCAGAGGAAGACTACAACTTTTCTACAGGATCCCTGCTCCAACAGAACCACACCTGACACTTCAGGAGGACTGCAGCCACATCTCCAATTGGACTGTTATGAACAAAATTCTGCCAATTCTTTTTTTTTGTAGAGAAAAAAGTTACAGAACCATCAGACTGGGGTTGCTGCTGCAGTGTTACTTGTTGTTATGATAATTACAAGTTGTTAGAGTTAATAGTTCTTTTTGTATCACTAAAGACCCTAGCCAGGGCTGGGTTAATAGCCGTCTCCTCAGACAGAGGAAGAGAGAAGACAAAACGTGGCATTAACTTCGGGACCAGCGTACCATGGGAAGTGTCGGACTGGCCAAGAACCCCAAAAACAACGAGCCAATACAGAATTAAGAAATTAGAGTGATGCCGAGACATGAGGAACAGAATGCTGGGCCTGCAGAGATGCTGAAAACCTTTGTGCCCGTCACCCTGACTAAGGACGTTATCTTGAACCGGGACCCGGAGCTGAGAAGCAGTAGGAAGCAGAAAGATTGGGGTCTCGCTCAGAGGCTCTCACGAGGACTGGACCCCCAGCTCTGCCCCCAGTGGACTAAGCTGCGCATAACCTCCTCCTCTGAGCCACGCTGGGAAAGAAGATGGAGACTGCAGACCCGTTGAGCTTCCCAATTTTGAGCTGGTCACTTTTAATAAAGGCATTAAAAGGAGAAAAGTCTCCTGCCCTGTTTATTTCAGGACTGTTACCAACGCCCTGACCAACAGGGTGTCAGGTTGTGTTCTGATTCTCAGTGTTGTTTTAGTTCACTGCATTGTTTATTTTACCTTTTCTTCCCTATTAAAGAACTGTTATTCCTCGCTCCCATATTTCTTTTGCCTGAGAGCCCCTTAATTTAAAATTTATAGCAATTCGGAAGGGGGCGTGTTTACATTTTCTATTCCAGGGGAGGCTCCTGCCTTCCTTAGCAGGCACCTGTCTTTTGAAACCAAGACACTTGATTTACAAGTGCAAAAGAAGATACAGAGACAAAACAAAGAACATAAAGATTTTATCTTTTGCCATCACCATACCCACAATACAGAGAAAAATTTTCAGAAAAAGAATTGCATTGAATCTCAACAGTGTCTGAACTCACTAACAACCAAATGCTTCAGGGATCCAATAGGTCTCCCTTGAAGAATAAGCCCAGGGTTTTGTACTTTAAACAAAGAAATGCTCAGATTAATCGATGACAGCTGTTAGAGTTCACCTTCCAGTACTTCCAAAAGGGCTGGAAAACGTGCTAGTGTTTTTGAAGATCCAAAGACGTCAGTATTAAACAAGTCAATCAAATATATCAAACTGTTCAATGCAAGCTGTAACCTGCTACCTGAGTTGATACAGAACTTGTCAAAAATTAGACAAAAAAGTATACAGCAAGCATTAAAACATAGAGAACGGTTAAATAATTTGTCTTTTACAAGTGTAAGTGAAATAACTAAACTTCAGATAACATTGACTTCAAATTAGCAAGAAATCAGTCAGTTTAAAAATTACAAGAATTAAAGAACCTTGCCTATTGTAATATATGTTGGGAAATAATTCATGCTATAAAAGAATGTATTTTATAAAGATTGTGAAATCCAAATGAGTCTCTGACCACAAGCAGCCTGAGAGTCTATTCAAACTCTGAAATTCCTGAAGGTGGGTGGGAGAACAATCGGTATTTAGCTTATGAATAGACGCACCCAGCGCGATGATCACTGTTATCCCAGAAGATGCCTAAGAGCAATCATCGCCCTGTTGATAACATTGATCAAGATAGCCGAAGTTGTCAGAAAGATACATGTGAATAGGCAACTTCCCGGATTTGATCAACGCTGCCTATCAACCAGGAAACGGCGATTGTCCAGCTCTGCACAGTGAAAGAACCAACTATGAATATGCAGAGTTACAAAAGAAACTTGGACTCCTTCGCCTCGGGCATAATAAACTGTATAAACCATCCCCGCTAGAAGCAGCTCTTGTGAATGAGGGGGGGATTCAATGTGATACAGGTTGGATCCAGGTTCACCCAGCGCCGATCCCAGGCTTGTCACTGTCTCTTTGGCTGTGGTGGTTTTGAGGACCGTATTTTGGTCGCGGAAAAAGATAAATAAATCTTTTTACATTTTTGATAATTTGGCTTTCGACTGATCATTTATAACACCTATTTTCTATACTGTAAGATTATTCTTCAAGAAAGGTATCTGCTTTCTAAAATGCTCATGCTTTCATGAAGCACTCAAAGTCATCCAGTAGATAATACCACTATAATCCTGTGACAAAACTGCCATGGAAATATAACAGGAATGAGTCAATATGTTTAAGAACAGTATCTTCCACAATTCCACAGTCTAATAGAGAGTACTGTATATGATTTGAATTACCTAGAGAAATGTTACAGCACTATTAAAAATAACTCACTTTTCACTGTTACAATAGACAGTTCAAATAATGCTCCACAAGTTTACAGAACTTGATGCACAGTTCTGAGAGAGCTTAATATTTTATGTCCTGTATCTCTTCTAGTTCAATACAACAAAAGCAGGCATCATGCTCCTGTGACAGGTCATATCCGACATTAGTGGAGAATGGGGAAGTCTAGAAGAGAGAAAAAGTTTGAAACTTGTGAGAGAGGAGAGGCTGCAGGAGTGTTACACACAAATGAGTAGAAAATAGCTCTCTCATGAAAAGTAGTCTCAGGACAACAAATGTAAGGACTTGTGTTATCAGCAAACATGGGATCCATGGGGAAAACCAGTGATGAGCATGTGACAGTCTAGCCAGGGGTTTTCAAGGCAGTTTTGAAGAACAGGGGAAAGAAGGCATCAGGACAGTGCTATGGGGTTTATTACACTGAAAAAGAATGAAACAGAAGAAGTACTCAGAAGGGAAAGATAATGCAGAGCCAAGATCCAGTATTGTCTAAGACACTCCATTTCATTTAAAAGCTGAAAAGATAATGAAATCTCACAGAACTCATGACAAGGCAGGCCCTGGAAAGAAGCCCAACTTTTATAAATAGACAAAAAAGGAAGTCTAATGCTGAGATGGTGCAGCTGCCCTACAACATCTACACCTTATCAACATTTTTGAAATCTCTGGTAGGGAGTTGTACAGAGTAAGCTCTTGATGGGCTCTAGCATCAGTTAGAATTTGACTCTGTGGTTTTCAATACACTGACTCAAATCCATTTCAGTCTTTGCAACCCACAGTTACCCAAGAGGGCTCCCTTGCAGGAGTTCAGCCTGCTTTGGAAAACTAACTTTTAAAAAACATTTGTGGTGTCCAAAAAAACTATCCCAACCTTTCCTCAGAAAATTCTGCTCTCTGCCTCTGCTTCTGCTCTCCTCAAAGTATCCCCCCCTGTAGGGGGGTGCTCCACCTCTCCACTCTAGCCCGGTCTCCATCACTCCTGCCTAGACTTGTCTCTGCAGTCCTCAGGCTCATCTCTGGCATGATATTTCCGCTTTGGTGACATTGCCTCATCTACAGACCTAAACCAATGTGAGGTGAAAGATTAAGAAATTCAGGCAAGAAGGAAGTGAAAGCTGTGATTCAAAAGGTGGTGATTCACTTTAGGCAAGACTGCAATCTGAGTGCTGCCATGACTTTTACCAACTGGCCTTTTGAAGTGCTTCTTTTCAAACCAGAAACAAGAACAGGGAGTAACAAAACACTGTTCTTTGTTTGTTTAGAGTTTTGAGAGAAGAAAAATTGCTGAAGGCAGTGAATTCATTTAGGAATCCACTAGCCTGCTGATGAAATTTCAGGTTGAGAAACACATGCATTTTCATGGGTAAGCAATGTGTTCTTGACACACCCTTTCCATGTGGATAGGGACAGTGGTCACCATGCAAGGAGTTAAAGGGTCATGATCCTCTGCCCTGGTGCAGAGACAGGCCTGATGGCATGGATAGGAGAAACTCTTCACTGTCTCTTCAGATATTCAAGAATAAGAAGCAATCAATGATGCTAAGAGAAGCTGTGTTCTAGGCAAGCCGTACAGATCACAATGCTGCTTTTCTGAGGATTTTTTAGCTGCAGAAAATTCTCAAGAGAGCCTGAACAAGCATTTAGAAGAGAGACCTGTTGACAGTCACTAACTAGATCAATCACACCAGGTTCATGAAATCCCTAAAGTGAAAACACACTTAGACTGGGAAGGTATCTGGCTGAAGTTTTGTGCCTTATTCTTCTGCTTCCTGGCATCTTCCTTTTGGATTTGGCTTGCTTTCAGTCAGGTCAGATGTTAGATCTGGTAATTGAATAATGGCCTTGGCAAAACCTGTAGTTACAACTTCTATGAACTAACAGCATGAAGAAAGAGTTACCTCTTGCTTGACAGCAAATAATGGACTAAGCAGGCTTTATCATTAGTTTTCTGGAGGCAAAGTAGGAAAAACAGTTTATCTGCTTCTTCATTGAATTCCTGAACTTATCCCTCCAAGGGTCAGATAAAGATGGTGCATTAAGCCTACAGTTCTACCAGACAGTGAATGAGTCCCACTGCACCAGGTTAAAAATGCCTGAGCCAGGGATCATCGTGAGTCCCAAACTGCCAGCTTTAAAATGACCACCGAAGCCCTCTTGTGTGCTGTCCACAATTCTTAATATTGGTCACTTTCCTTGTCAGCAAGGGTGAGCATAGCACCTTTTTCCATAGAAATTGCTTTTCTGTCCTAAACCCCCCTGCTGCTTCTCAACATATGCATCCCACCCTTCCCTGCCTCTAGTCTTCCTGATAATCCTGAGCTGCCCAGACAGTAAAGAAGTTTCAATTATACTACCACAATGTATGTCTGTTACTCAGAACTAGCTGCAGACACAAGTTTCTCAAGACCTGTGAGCTAATCCAGCCAGTCCTTTAGCTTAACCATAAAAAAATGTACCTATTATTCCAGGGAGGACAAAAAGCAATGTATTTTGGTTGCTGGATGGACTTTCATAACAGTAAACATTACATGTAGTGTGTATAAACAGCTACCAAAAAAAAATATTGTGACACTGGGGCAGGGGAGTAACACAGAAAGAATTCTTGGCAACAGATCACTTCTGCCCATTGTTTCCCTTTCCTTGGAAACCTGGGAGAGAGGTCATGCTTTGGCTTCTTCTGGATGAAGTCACATATGCAATAGCTATGGCTGGGGAAAATTCCTAATGTTTTATGAAGATGGTGCTGTGTGACAGCAAATCTGAAGGCAGAGCTCAAGGAAGGGCACAGAGGAAGTGGGAAAACAATGGATCTCGTCACAGGGAAGATGCAGTACCTGGCCTGGAGTGCTGGCACATTTCCAGGGCAGGCTGCATGCAAGCACATTTTGGGGCCTCTTAGTGCAAACCTCTATATTTCACTTTTTCACTTTTATTAACTATTCAAAGGTGATCAATCAATAGTGGAAGAAAGGTTTTCCTAAGGCACTGCATAACTCCTCTTACCTCCCAGGAGTTGCCTGAAAGAATTGCAGCAGCTTCTTGTTCTGTAGTTATCCTTTTCTTCCTTCATACCCCCGGGGGAATCAATCCTGCATTTAAAAAAAAACGAAGAAAAAAAAAAAAAAGGAGGATTCCTATGAATCTGCCATCCAGACAAATTACTGAGATAACAGATGCAGAAAGAAAGGTTTTCATCTTTCTCTTGCAACCTACAAGTCACCTACTGTTTCAGCTCAGTCACCAAAGCTTTCACTTCTCTCTCACTGTTATACTGAGGTAATAACTTAATTCAACTTGTAGTATCATGCAAAACCTTTGAGATTATTACTCTGTTAAACAAGAGTACTTATCTAACTGCAAGCCCTCAAAATCTTTTTGAAGTCACAATCAATGCTTTGTGTGATAAACTGGATGAAAATGGCTCTTTCAATTTCAGAAGTAAGAGAAATGCCAACTGATGGGGAATTTTTGGGTTCTCAACACATCTTTTTCTTCTTATTTTCTGATAATCAACTGCATTAATTTAGTATATATAAAAGTAAAAGTACATATATACAAAATAAAAGTATCCAACAGCCTAAGTGAAAGCATATGCATGTCTCAGTATGAATGAGACCTGATCATGCTTTGCTATCTTAGAACATGCAGTGTCTCTTGTTCTTTTGTTAATATCATTTTTATCCATAAATTTTCAGTAGAAAGAAAAATAAAACCAAGGTAGATGACACCTAAATACAAGCAGCAGCAGAGAAGCTTCAGAACTCTTTTCAAAGTATAGGGAAAAACAACAACAAATTAAAAGCATTCTTTTCTTCCTAAGAGGTCACCTTACACAATACTATAAATAGAAGTCCAGTTCTTCAAATCTACTTGAAATCACTGTAGCCTTACAACCTTCTCTAGAATCACACTCACTTGCACCAGTAGAGGTTTTGACTACAAAGCAAATCTAAATGGCGTTGCTGTCACTGAAAACAAAACCTATTGCAAGACCCTCACAACAAAACACATACAGGTATGAAAATGGACAACACGCTAAGAGACAAAATATTCAAAGTCATTTCACCATGCATATTTTCAGTCAAACTTTTAAAACTGACATGGAGATTTTAAGGGAGGCCAAAACCTTCGGATTTCACGTAGCTCTCTAGAAAAGCAAAAGGTACATTTCCTCAGATTCAATTCTTGTTTAGGTAAATGCAAGACCAATTCCAGGTTTAAATCTTGGCCCTAAGCTAAACTCCAAGTGCCTTTTCCCTCTTCTATTAGTACTTCCACAGAAAGGCCTACCCTACACACTTATCACTATGCACTGCAAAAGCAGATCAAAATGTGAGCTGTCATTTTTTTACCTTGTATCACAGCTGAGCATCTCACACACATCAGTACTTGGCTGACATTTCAGCCTTAATGTGCTGCCAGAGAGGAGGTCCTCACAAGGTGCTAACATGACAGTATTTAGCACAGAAACAGTGTGTTTTACACTTTGTCACTCCTCACCACCAACAGAGAGTGAAAGCCTGACTAGGCTTCTGCATCCAGCCTGAGCAATTTCAGTGTGTAAAGCAGTCATGCTTCTAAACTTCACCAGCAAGACCAAGACATTGACCTGGCAATGTGGTTGCAGCAAAGGAAATTCTCACCAGATTCTTCCTGGTGGGGGTGGTGGAGTACTGAGGCAGGAGCCCAGGAAAAACAAGGAAAGAGGTTTTTCTAACTGCAGCTGGACAAGGAAGGCCTTGCATAACCTCATCCAGACTAGGAATGGTGACCCCCTGGGGCTGGACTAGAGACCTCCAGAGGTCCCATCCAGCTGAATTACCAGATGTTATCAATTAAAGATTGCATTCAACCTAGTACAGAAAAAATGCCACCAACATATTAAATCAGCGGGAATGTGTTTTACATGTCTTAGCCCCGACATTTATTTGTTTTCAATAGTGTCTAAAAAAAAACCTACTGAAAGAGCAGAGCTTACTACAGCGAAGAGCTTGGAAGGGCAGTACAATCTTAGGGGTTTTGGCTGCTCTTTCCACAGTTCTTTATCCAGGGCTGGCAGTAATAGCTCAGTTTCTTCTTGAATTGTATCTACTGAATACATCTAAACGTTTTGATGCTAAACAGTACGCATTATGCACTTCCAAGCTATTTACAAGCCACAGACCTCTCTTAACACGTTCACTCCTACCTCCACTGGGTCGGGTTTCCTTGCTCATCAGGGATCATGTTCTCCAGCTGATGGCAGAAGAGAGACGAGCTCAGAGAGACAAGCTAAGATCTGTTCCTCGTTGCAGAGCTTCAGAAGTTTCACAGCATCCTCTGCTGCCAAAGAGCAGAACCAGATCAGAAATAAGAACAGGGACTATGCCTTCGAGCAAACATTATCACTTTATACAGACAGACACTCCCCCCAAAAATCGTCTGCAGTGAAAAGAGGCAGATAATGAAGCCCAAATCCTTAATAGGGATAAATCTCCACACTTTCCTCAGAGCCATACTTGAAACTGGTCTATGCTCTGGTAGTACAGGGGCAAATCAGTTCATGAAATAAATAGGGCAGGAGATCTTTCTCCTTTTTTAATGCCTTTATTAAAAATCAGCTCGCATGGGAAGAACGATGGGTCGCTCTCATGCTGCCACTGCTCCCAGGAGTGGCACGGAGAAGGAGGAAGAATGCAGCTGTGTCCGCTGGTCTGCAGGCAGAGCTGGGGCTTCCATTCTCATGAGAGCACCAGGAGATTCCCAGTTTTTCAGTTTGACATTCGGGGTCCTCTTTCTAGCCGACGTCTTTTGAGGTTAGGGTGAAAGGTAAAATGGGTCTTAGCGGACACTGGATTCTGTTCTTCACGTCTAGACATCACTTCGATCTCTTAATTCCATGGTGGCTCGTTGTTTTTAGGGGTTTTTCCTGCTAGATTTGGTGAGGGGTTGCATGCCAACCCCGATGTCACCTCCTTCTCACAGTCCCGGGTGCCATCTTCCAGGAAGCAGCAGGGTGATACCCGACAAAGGGGAATTTCTAACCATCAAGAACAGGGTAATTAAAGGAAAATATTAACAACAGGTGATTACAACATGAAATTATTAACAACAAATAGTTAGAACTCCAAGTTGGCAGCAATTGGTTTAACTTGTGAACTCTGCAACCTTTAAAGAAATGGACAACTTTTCTACTCATAACAGTTCAGAAATACCAGATCACTGTTTCCAAGGAACAGTCCCATACCAAAGTGCAAACTTTGCAGGGCTAAGCCATTTTTGTGCTATGCAGTACTTTTCAACACCTGGAGGTACACAGACCTTCTCTTTGTTATTTTGAATTCTTATTTTCACAGAATTACAGGCTGGGCAGGTTGGAAGGGAGCACAGTGGATCATCTGGTCCAACCTCCCTGCTCAAGCAGGGCAATCCCAGAGCACATGGCATAGGATTGTGTCCAGACGGTTCTCCAGAAGGAGGGAGACTCTCTGGGCATCCTATTTCCATGCTTGGTCACATTAAAGAAGTTGTTCCTCCTGTTCAGGTAAAACTTCTTGTGCATCAGTTTCTACTCAATGCCTTCTTGTTCCATTGCTTGGCACCACTGAGCAGAGCCTGACACCCTCCCTTCAGTTATTCATAAACACTGATGAGGTCCCCTCTCAGTCATCTCTTCTCAAGGCTGAACAGACCCAGCTCCCTCAGCCTTTCCTCATAAGAGAAATACTCCAGACCCTTAATCACTTTTGTCACCTGTTGTTTCTCCAGCGGGTGTCAGAGCAGTTAAAGTCCCCCACCAGAACCAGGGCCTGTGACTGTGAGGCTGCTTCAAGCTGTCTGTAGAAGATCTCATGCACTTTCTTTCTCCAGTTCAGGTGGCCTGTAGCAAACACCCACAACAGTGTTACCTCTATTAGTCTGCCTTTTTTTCCTTACCCATGAGATCTTGACTCGCTTGTTGTCCCCCCAAAGAGCTCGATACATTCCAAGTGCTCTCTCACAGAGAGGAAACTCCACCACTGCACCTTTCTGGTCTGTCTCTCCTAAACAGGGCATAGCCCTTCATGACAACACTGCAGTCATGCAAGCTATCCCACCATGTCTCTGTAATTGCAGTAAGATCAAAACCCTTTCACTACACGTGTGTCTAGTTCCTCCACCGTATTAGGAAACAACATGTGCTTCAACTTTAGAAAGAACAAAGGATGTATAAGCATGTGCCCTCTAAGATCCATGGGAAAGAATCCTATTGCACTAAACTGGTGGTCCCACAAACTATTCAGGATCTAAAAACTCATTACTATGAGTAGAAAACCAGAAATGCCATACACAGAAGAGCAATTCCAATTCCACATGGTTCACAAGACAGCTCAGTAAAATGCGACTTTTTCCCTATTCCAGCAATGCCCAGCTGGCCCTGCACAAGCCATTACACACAAAATTACTCTGCAGCCCCACGTAGTTGCATCAACAGTATCAGGTTATTTGTAAGCAGTATGCAGAGATGTTTTACAGGCACAAGGACAGCACAGCCCTCTCTCCCAAAGCTGCACCAGGCAAGGTGTGGCACCTGAGTGCTGCATCCATTGATGCCTCTCCCTGTCACGGCACCCTCACACAATGGGCAGCCCAGATCCAGATGGAAGGGTTATGGGATGCTTGCACTCTTTCACAGCAGTCAGTGTGGATGGGCTTCCTTGCACAGACATGTATGAGCCAGCTGTGTGCCGATGGCATTCTGGCCTGTTTCAGAAATAGCATGACCAGCAGGACTGGGAACTGATTCTGTGCTCAGCACTGGTGAGGCCACATCTCAAACACTGTGTCCAGTTCAGGGCTCCTCAGTTCAGGAAGGCCATTGAGGTGCTGGAGCAGGTCCAAGGAAGAACAATGAAGCTGGTGAAGGGTCTGGAGGACAAGTCTTATGAGGAGCAGCTGAGGGAGTTGGGGTTGTTCAGCCTGAAGAAAAGGAGGCTCAGGGGTAACCTCATCACTCTCTACAGCTACCTAATAAGAGGTTGTAGCCAGGTGGCAATCACTCTCTTCCAGGCAACCAGCGACAGGATGAGAGGACATAGCGTTAAGCTGTGCCAAAGGAGGTTTAGGTTAACATTAGGAAGAATTTCTTCACAGAAAGGGTGATTATAGACATTGGATTGGAACGCCCAGGGAGGAGGTGGAGTCACTGTCCCTGGAGGTGATTAAAGAACAACCTCCAGGGTTCTGGAGACGTGCCAGTTAGTGCCGCCCTGTGGTGTAGCTGACGATGGGATGATAGACGACAGACCGGACTAGATGATCTCAGAGGGACTTTACCTAATCCTTTCCGTGAGCAGACACAAATTCATACTCCACTTCGCCCC
>NW_005054320.1:1609442-1625254 GCF_000277835.1 Geospiza fortis
AGGCGGAGGCGGCATCAGCTGCGTGCTGCAGGATGGCGAGGTCTTCGAGAAGGCGGGTGTGAACGTGTCCGTCGTGTCCGGGTTCCTGTCCGAGGAGGCAGCGCGGCAGATGCGGAGCAGGGGGAAGTCTTTGAAGGCCAAGGACGGTAAGGCGTCTATCGCGCAGCTGGGATAGGGAACCTGGACGTGTTGACCTGAGTATTCCCGTTCAGGTACTCTGAAAGCAACCTGGCCTTTGAGCAGAACATGAGGAAGGCCAGACTGATGAATGTTCAAAGGTTTTCATTTGTATCATAGTGATTTCTAATCAGTAAGCTTGACAGGTGGACTTTCATGTCCCTAGAAAGCCAGGTATGGGAGTGCTTCTCTCTCTGTCTTGCTACTATAAGGAATATATTGTAGGCACAGGTGGCCTCTCAATAATGAGGCTCTAGTGCAACAGTGAAACGGTGCAGGAATTATGTACCAAAAAAGTGGAGGGAGAAAACCAACAACACCTGAAGGCTAAAGGGGACTCAACACACCTTTGTGTAACAAAGGGTAACTGTGAGGACCAGGGGTGGTAAAAAGCCTTAGCTGTGCCTTATGTTTTAAGTGGTCTTCATCTAGTGGGTATTGTCACGTTTTAGAACAAATACCAAAGAAATCGCTGAGTTAGGTGCACAGAAGTGTATGGATAAGAAGTAACTTGCCTACCGATTAATAATGATGGTGACCTGACATGAGACACTTTCCTGTTGTGGCTTGGAGCATAAGGGAAAATAGTGATATTCCTTAAATGATAACAAATGAAGTTTATTGAAAAACTGAAGAGCTTCTTCTGTGCATCCTTTTATCCAGGGAAGCTGCCTTTTTGTGCCATGGGTGTGAGCTCTGTTATCCATCCAAAGAATCCTCATGTTCCAACTATGCACTTCAACTACAGATACTTTGAAATTGAAGAAGCAGATGGTAAGGATTATAGTCCAATGAGGAATGTATGAAGTGTCTGACTCTGCCCCAAGGAAGTGTGAATGCATGGCTGGGTAAGAGATCAAGAACCAGTGCGAGTTTGCTCCCAGGTATGTCAAGACACACCAGCCCATCTTGTGAAACTGCTGTCCTGTAGTCAGGGTCAGTAGTCCAAAATGGTTTTCACTACATTGAAGTTTGTTTCATGTTTTCCTGAAGTCACTGATCATTGCACTACCTTGTAGTAAAATTTTTCACTATTGAAGTTCAGGGATACCGCTGAAAAATGATGTTGTTTTGTATTGTAAAAGTAGTTGTTAGTTCTTGGTGAACCACTAGCAACAAGTTGCTGTTCAGAAGTTTAAAAGACAAATGTTGCTGCTTGCCTCTGCTATAGGAACTAAACAGTGGTGGTTTGGTGGTGGGACTGACCTCACTCCAACTTACCTAAATGAAGAGGATGCCATTCATTTTCACAAGACTCTGAAAGAAGCCTGTGACAAGCATGATCTAAAGCTGTATCCCAAGTACAAGAAATGGTACGTGGATGAAGGTGTGCTTGGGGGGAGCAGAAAGCAGCACTGGGTGTTGGCAGTTAAGTGTATGCTATGAACTGTAGGTTCTGATGCCTTTTGAAAAGTATCAGAAAGCCCTAATGAAAATCAGAAGTGTACTGGGACAAAATGTTGTCTAAAGAAATATCTTATTTACAGAATCCTGGATTTTTCAAGTCTGAGGGCTGACAACTAGGCTTGTCAGTCTACAGCCCAAAGAAAAACCAAGCTGATAAAATTCCTTTTAGCCTCTGGTGTCAAACTAGGATAAGACTTCTGCCCCATGAACTTGCACAAATTTTCTTTACAGTGAACTCGTGGTAAATGTGCATGATTCAGTGTGAACTCTTGGGCCATCACAGCAGTTTTGAAAATCCCACTTTTGTTTTTCTGCATTCAGTCTGGCCTTCATAGCCAGATAATTTCCAGGTATGTCAAGGACATTGTCCTTAATGTAGAAGCTTCATAATTTGATGAAGCTGTATTTTTTTCTCTGGTGACACATTCACTGGGAGTTCAACAGCACATTTGCTAAGATGCAAACTTTGAATGTTCTTCTTGAGCTGAGAGATACAAGTGATGGGATCTTCCACTACTAAGTGGGAACTTGCTGTTCTGTGTCTGATAATCCTATCTGCCACAAGCTGTGTATGCAGGAAGGTGGGAGTACCCTTTTGTAAGCTACTAGGTCTTGTCTGAGGACAGGAGATTAAATGGGTGTTATAGTTTGGGTGGCAATCACTTAGTAGAGAGACATATTGTAGAGCCTTGAGATTACAGTCTTGCTGTCTGAGGATTTTTTGCATGGTAGTTTAGAGAATCTACCTTAATGGTCTGGTTCTTTGCTGCTTAAGTAGGTTTGCAATGCCAGCTCCAGGGGGTAGGAGACGTTTTCCCACTTTGCTAAAGAAAAACATTATTACACTTACCACATTGTCTACCTGATCTAGATTTAAGATTTTTGTCAGGTTAATTCTCTTTTATGTTTCTGACTCGGTGTTTTTCCCTAACTCTTCCTGCTTTCATAAAATAGAAAACACTGATTATCCCAGTGAATAAAAAAATAGTGTAGGTTATCTATTACATCTCTATGCCTCTCTTGTTATGGCCATGCCATATATAATGCTTGAGAACGATTGTGGATATATGGAAAACTGGTCCTGTATGGAAAACTAGTCCTAATGGAAGGCCAGGTTTTCTTGATGTTGATGGTTCCTGCTTCATACTTCGTTTTGCTTTCTCCTCTGTGTGAAGACTTGCACGCCCAAGCAAGGAATTATAAGAAAGATGGAGTTAAGTCATTCAAGTTACAGTAATTTCACAACTAAATACTCCCTGTAAATACAAAAGAGATTAATTGCTTTTAGGATAAGCTGTCCTTACTCATTTATAAACTTAAACACAAGTCATGAAAAGCCACTGCTATAATGACTCAGTCTTTCAAGTTTTAACTATTAAAAAGCCTTTTTCCAAGGAAAGGTGCCATGACAGTTGCTTTCTTATCTGGTCTTGGGGCCTTAGGTTACTTTTGTTTTGATGAAGAAAATTCTTTTACTTGGATGGCAAAGAGAATAAATTCTCTTTCAAGTCTGAGTTCATATGAAAGCTGTCCAAATAATTTGAGAACTACATATAATGCTGGCAATGGAATCTATCAAGAGCCCTTAGTTTTGAAAATTTTGAAATCAGGTGTCCCTGTTCGGAGTTGGTTGAGGATATGGATTGGATTAACCCACATGGACGCATCTGCCAGGGTGTTCAGCGACTTTGTGGTGATGTGTAGCTTTACAGAGACCATTTAATCAGAGCTTTTACTGCAACTGACACAGCAGTGCTTTCCAGGTGATGCTGCACTGTCCTGCCTCTGAGCAGTCAGGGAAACAGTGGGGCACCCAGCCCTGCAGAAACTGACTTATGGGCAGTATTTCACTGGTTCTGTCCTGCAGCATGCAGCTCTTTGGAGTACTGTTCATGTCTTTGAATACTCTGGACTATATTAGTAATCATCTGGCGCTGCTTCTAGGTGTGACGACTACTTCTATATCAAGCACCGTGGTGAGCGTAGAGGGATTGGAGGCATATTCTTTGATGATGTGGACTCTCCCTCCAAGGAGGAAGTATTCCAGTTTGTAAAGAGTTGTGCTAAAGCTGTTGTGCCTTGTTACATTCCCATTGTGAAAAAGCACTGCCATGACTCCTTCACACCAGAGGAAAAGCTATGGCAACAGCTTCGGAGAGGACGGTGAGTACTGGAGGAACAAAAGTATACACAGGAGGTGGACTAGGCTGGCAAGAAAAAATATGAGCTAGTTCTTCACGGTTACAGGTTGTGTGGGCCAAAAAAGCTCACCAAGAATTTCAGCATTTTTGTGCATAGAACTAATTCTGAAATCTGATGCTGGATTGCTAAACAGGGTTCAAAGAAGGCATTTCCCACTCTCCCATGTTGCAACACAAGCAACCCAAACAAAGCGCCACCATTTCTTTTCAGCTCCTTCAAAAAGCAAGAGAAGCTTCTGCTGTGTAACAGGCCAAGAGGTGTGGGTGTGCTTCATGTCCTGAATCCTGCCCTCTCCTGCAGCCCAGAGGTAGTGTGTATAGGGCTGCCCTGTCACATGAGGAGCTAAGGGTAAAAGAATGGTGGCTTCCTATTAAGTAATGCAGGAAAACCCTGGAAAGTCAGGAAATAACTGTACTTGAGTACTTTCAGCTCCTTACATACATCTGATCCATCTGATCTTGGCACTGAAATTCCTGTAAAGGAATTGAGGATACATGTAAAAGAATACAGAGGGTTGGATTTTTTTATTCTGGCATGGTCCAAGGTTACTGTAAAATACTTAGGAGGATGCTTAATGTCACCAGCTGTTAATGCTGCAAAAGCTTAAGTACATTGGTCTTAAGTACAGTTGTACTCTGTTTTCCATATCCTGTGACTGTTTGAGTGTATGGAGAATTGAAACTATACTTTGTGCTTAACTAGAGTCTTTAGTTTCTCCTGTTCTGCAGAGAAATGTGAGACTGGCATGGAAAGAGCGTAAGCATTCAAGTTCAGATCACTGGCCTGCAGCTGTTGGTCACTTAAGCAAGCATCCTTAATTTGGTGGGACTGTTCTTGGGAACATTGGGCTTTCAGGATCCAGCCTGTGGATGGGATTTAGCAAACCTGCAAAGTTTAAAAGGCGGAATAGCTTTTCTAAGTTACAGCCAGGACCAGCTCTTGAGGCCTGTCTATTTCCCTGGGTCTGTTTGCAGGTTATGGGGCTATGTAAAGCTTTCAATTTCTGCACATGGATAAGAGCTTTTCCCTTCCTGTATCTTTAAGTACAAACACCCTGTACTGGCTCTTGAGATAATCCCTGATGAATTGTCACAGCTCTGTTTGTATGCTGGGAGAAGAAAATGGTCTATTTCATCACTTACAAATCCCAGCCAGCACTCTGAAGCTATCTGACTTCTGCTGTTTCTGGATCTTCCCAGGAACCAGGAAATACTGTTCTGGCCTTGCTGCTTATGTGTCCTTCAGCATGGAGGACTGCACGGTAGAATTTTTTCTCTGGTTATTTTCAGTACCTTTAAGGCCTCTCTTTATTACATCCCCACAAAGAGAAGAACCAAGGTAAATATAGCGTCAAGCTTGCCAGCAGGGTTGAGGCCTGGGAGGAGAACAGTACAGCACAGGAGCCTGCAGACTGCTCTCCTTAGAACAGCTGGTCTGCTCTAGTCTCTTAGCTGAGGTCACTTCTCCCTGTGCTCTGTGGAGTGGCAAGGTCACACCTGCATTCCTATGCAGAGGATGCTAAAGAACAGTTGACCACAACTCAGCAGAAAGACAGACTGGTTTTGTTTGATGTCTGCCATTTGAAGAAAGCACAACCAACTTCTGCTAACAAACTAGGTTTTTTTCTGTTGCATCTCTTCATTCCTGTAGGTATGTAGAGTTCAACTTGGTTTATGACAGAGGTACAAAGTTTGGCCTCCTGACACCAGGATCAAGAATCGAAAGCATTCTTATGTCTCTGCCACTGACTGCAAGGTAAGGGTGTGGTTATGTGGAGTTGCAGCAGACACTGTTCTTATTAAAATACTTCATAGGATTAAATCAAAGGTCTCTTTGGTTTCTAGTCTCTTAACAGTGATGAGTTAATGCCTGATACAAGAACTGGACAAGTACAGTTCTCTATTCTGCAAATGCAGCTGCTTCTCTGTTGTACTCATCTAGTTGCCAGTAGTATGTGGCATAGAGATTTTCTGGCAAAAAAAAAAGTTATATTTTTTTTGCTTAGTTCCTCTTGATAGATTTATTATTCTTGCTCCATGGATTTTTGTTTAGTAGCCCTTAGAAACCATGAGTGCTTCTGGCAGTCCTGCCAAATGTGGGGCAGAGAGCTGCACAGTTACAACTAACTGTGTGTTGTATGAGAAAGTACCTCTTTGTTTTCTACTTGAACCTCATGACTTCATCTGACTTCTCACTGAGTAACATGATTTTCTTCCTGTTCATTTTCTCCATAACAGTTTTTATTTTACAAGGCTTCTGGGGGTTTTTCATTGTTTGTTTTCCAGGCTGACAGTTTGTTTTCCTGCTCTTTTTAGTTTTTTGTACAGTTGATGTTTCATACTTTTGCCACTTTTGCTAGGCTTTTCTGTGCCCTTTCTGAACTGGGGATAAGGAACAGACAATGTAAGCTACATATCTGGATACAAGATGCAGGTGTGCTCCTGACTTATAGTGGCATAGCAATATTTTAATTCATTATTCTTTCCACAATCCTAATATTCTGTTTGTTGGTTTTGACTGCTGTTCAGCATTGAGGTGGCTTTTTTTATAGAACTGTTACAATGTCAAAGTCTTTTCTGGGCAATAAAATTTAACTCACTCTGTGTGCAGCTTTTTTCTGTGTCCATCACATCAATCAACAGTAAATTTCACCTGCCATTTTATTACTCATTGCTTGGCTAAATACTGTTTTTAACTGTCCTTTTAGGTTTTAACCCATCTTGCTTATGCTTGTCACACCAGCAAATTTGGCCATTTACTATTTATTCCCACTTTCAGGTTGCTTTTGGGTATCCTATGATGAATTCCATAAAACTCACTAGTGAATTTTCTGCTAGGAAAATTGCCTGCTGCCTTGTAATCATGAAGGCAGTGCTGTTCTCACCATATATCTTTATCCCACTGACAACACCTGATGTGTCCCAGGCCTGGTGGTGTAGCATGTTCTGTGTTTTGACATAATTACGGTGATTGTCTGGGTTTGCTCTTTTTCATCAATGTAACTAGCTCACTTCACAGCATGAAGGGGTCATTCCTTGGGGGGCAAAATGGGAGGATGTACCCATCTCTCTGTGACTGCTGACACTTTCCTTTCTCTGTTGTGTCTCTTTCAATTGCTTTTTCAATAAAAAAAGGGATCTTTCGCCACTTTTGTTCTTAAAACCAAGATTCAACAAAGACTCGTAGAGCTTCTAGTCGAGATTCTGGAAAAAGATCGTGTCACTGTCAGAATTCCATGGGTTTCTGTTTTTGTTCATCTTCCTTGTGATACTAGTGTGTCGCAAGAGACTGTTACAAGATTTTTGTAAATAAACCTGCATGCCTTGTGGGACATAGGGTATTGCTCTTTCCTTTTTCCTTGTCCTTCCAGATTTTTCAAAAGTTGGTAAAAAGATGAAGCTAACATTCCTCCCATCTATCCTGGTGACATTATTATTTGTTTTTACTGAACTTGTGATTTGTAACCATATCTGTCATCTTAGCCAAAGTATCAACTGTGTATGTAGCTTTGCATCCTTAGAAAAGGCAACTCCAGTCCAAACACAGCCTGGTACAGGAGAAGGGGCTGCCAGCTGGGCCATCTGAGTGAGTTTCCCTTCTCCTTGCAGGTGGGAGTACATGCACAACCCACCAGAGAGCTCGAAAGAAGCAGAAATTCTGGAGGTTCTGCGAAATCCTAAAGACTGGGTGCACTGACGTGGAGCATGAACAGGATTGATTGCTTCCACTGAGCCATTCTGAGAGAAAAGGAATGCCTGCAAACCAGCCCATTCAAACTGCTGTTGCATGGTGTTTCAGTGTGTCTATTTGTACTCTTACCTCGTGCCTTAATTATGCTGTAGACTTGTTAAAACTTGCAAGTGTGTGAACTCATTCTTTTAGATTGATGGGCTAATGTTGTCATCCTTTGTTGCTGTTGCCTTGTGAAGGACTGCTGAACACCTCACAGGACTACTCCGCGTGCTTTAGATGACTGCAAAATGGCAAACTACTGTGGTGTCTTCAGGGAGATGAAAGGATTATCTGTGCCTAAATAGCACTGCTTGCCCTTATAAAATGTTTGAATGCTTGAAAACATTTTTTTAAAGAATAAAGGGAATATTTGGTATTATATTAAACCTTAAACTATGCTTTCAGGAAGCTGTGGAAAAGGTAGTACTTCATCACATGTATTTTGATGATATCTTGTTGACTGTAGAGGGGGAAATAGTTTAAGACGTGCTGCAGCAGCATAACTTCGCTGATGTGGGTGGAGGTCTCAGTGTTACCTCATGAGAATGGAAGGATGGCTGTCCGTTTGAGAAAATCAGCACTGAGTATCTGTGCTGCAGATCACATAGCAGAACAATGCTGCTCGAGCCAGTTCCATTGCCAGTGGATCAGAATGCTGTTGGATGTTGCCCTAAAGCATCCAGCTCTGCCTTCGTGCTCCTCCCAGCTTTGGACTGATCGTCTTGTCCCCCAGCTCGAACTTCCCTGAGGGGCTGGAAGGGGAAAAGCAGGTGGGAAACAGGTTTTCTTTCCCCACCATCGAGGAAAAAACAGGATGTCCCATCTCCCCGTCGGGGAATCGAACCCCGGTCTCCCGCGTGACAGGCGGGGATACTAACCACTATACTAACGAGGAGTTGAATGCGGGAGAGTTGTCTCCCCGCCACCAGGCAGTAGCACCTTACCTGCCGCGGGCTTCTGGCGTATGGGTGTGGTGGTGAGGGGCGGCGGCCCGCCTCGCACTCACTGTCCCCACATGATCGCCCAAGTCCAGCTTCCTCTTGGGAGGTACCGCGTTCCTTTCCGTGTTATCCCTCCGCCCCTAAAACAAAATTAAGTGATCCTCTGCTAAGTCAGAGATCTCCTCATGTCTAAGGGGAAAAAAAAATCGGCATTGGCCCGTACGGGGATCGAACCCGCGACCTTGGCGTTATTAGCACCACGCTCTAACCAACTGAGCTAACCGGCCTATTTTATTACAGCGTGTGTGTGGAACAGGACCCGAGGCGCTCCCACAGACGTGCCGTGGGTGCAGCCGCTGCCAAGCACCGCTCTACAGCGATCGCTCTTCCTAGACACCGCCTCGGCGAGGTGATTCATGGAGCCATGGTAGAGCAGCAAGGGCACCAACCGGGGTGACGAGCATTCCTAAAAAATTGAGACTTTCACACCTTTCGTTTTTCTCTGCCTGCTCCCTTCTCCGGTGCGCGGGGGGCAATTACGGGCGACACGGAGCGGCTCGGCGAGGCTGCACCCCGCACACGGACACGCACCTCCCGGCGGAGCAGCAGCACCACCACGCTTTCTAGGAACCATTCCC
The DNA here is from genome assembly GCF_000277835.1 of Geospiza fortis. NCBI lineage: Eukaryota > Metazoa > Chordata > Aves > Passeriformes > Thraupidae > Geospiza > Geospiza fortis. Next base: position 1,618,540 of record NW_005054320.1, read on the forward strand.
GACCCTTCCCTCTCTCCCTCCTTTTGGCCACGCCGCGGACGGGGATGCGATGGAAAGAGCGATGGGTCCATTCCCACGGTGAAGGGTCACTTGTGAAATCAAGGCATTGATTAGAAAAAGGCAGAAAATATTTCAGAATTAAATACCTCTGAGTCAGTGAAAAAGTTGTAGAGGAAGAGGACATAATTAAATTCCCAGCCCTTCCCTTCGCAAACCGTCAGTATGAGTGCTAAATTGAGCTCTTCTCCTTTGTTTCATTTGCTGCTAACACGACCTATCATTAAATACATCAATAAAAAACATACTAGGAAGCCAAATATCTGCATAGAGAAGCATATATAAAGGTATCATGACAATACAAGAGCTTCCTCAAATCCTGGGCAATATTTAACAGAGATGTTCCTACGCGCTGCAGAAAAAGACCCCAAAGCAGTGACTAAAACAATGACCAATACATCGTGTGAGGAGATGGTCACAGATCATGTGTAAGAAAATATGGAGTGAGGAAGGAAAAAGACAGGAGACATCTGATTGACAAAAGGGCAGAAAACTACAGATACACATGAAGAAGAAAGAAGCAGAAAGCCCCACAATAAGGGGCTTTTTAGAATAAAGACTTTTAAATTGAAAAGGCATCATTTACCAGTGACGTTCTGGGCTTTAAAAAATAAGTGGGCAGTCTACAAAAGAAAAAATTATTTGACTAGCTGTAGAACTGGAAGAATCTGCAAAAAGTCATATACCTAAAAACGCAACCCCGACGTGGTCTAAATTCAACAGGTGCTGTTTTTCTTTCCTTAAGCAGCAGCATTCAATCATTAATACTGTGGGACTTCTAATACTGTAGGTTTTCCTCCATCAGAAACCACAGTCCTCAGAAGTTGATAAAAAAATTTTAGAAAACAGTACCGAAGCAGTAGAATCACTCCAGAGGCAAGACGAAGAGTGCCTGTTGTAAGCAGAATATGGATTTTAAACTGTGTCTCAAGCTTTCTCAAAAACACACTTCTAATGGATTTTGTTAGAATTTCAAGCTCAAGAAGCATCATGACAAAGATAACAGCCAGAGAAGAGGGAAGCTGTACGGTTTCTGCTGTTGTAAGTAGACCTCATCTCACTGTAAAATAATTTCAGAGCCACTGGGACAAGACCTTTTCAGAGCAGATTGCTCAGTAAAGAAAGAACAACTGCGAATTTGTGTGCCAGGAGCCAGAAGATACAATGCAACTGCAATGAAATGTGGTGTCTTTCTGCAAGAGAAGGGATTGCAGCCCTAACTCATATTATTACCAACCTTGATCCTTTTCTATTAGGTTATCCCTAATTTATTGACCACTCATTCCTTTAAAATACCATTTGCTAAGAAAATTATGATATAAGTATTTTACTATTTTAAAAATGCAAGAAGCACAGTTTGTTTTGCTCCTATTGTGTCATTAGAGTTCAAAATACATTTCCAAATACATTTCCCAGTCTTTCAGGATAAGAAGAATGCCTAGGGAGAGGTTAACATTATTTTTTCTTCCAAGAGTAAGAAATAAGTAATTGTCTTGTCAGCTGTTGAATCCTGAATGTGCAGGTGAAAGATGGTGAATCTTTGATGACAGATGTTTGTCAAAATGCAATACTTAGAACTACATGTTTGAAACGCCTGTTTCCTTTTCCCTTCCCCAAGGAGTCAGATTTAATACATTTAATACTTTCAACAACTATTCCAAGAAAACTACTTAAGACGAACTAGTCCAGGAATGAGGAAGTAAAGGATGACATTTACTTTCCCCCTCTTAATTATGGTACATTGCAGGCAAGTGATCATGTTCATAAAACTAATTTTTGAACTTCAGTTTAGCCAAGAACTCTTCTACCATATAATAGTTTTCATTAGCCTTCTAATTAATTGTTTTTAATAAATCATAAGCAGTGCATACTACTCAGAAACATTGTGATTTTCCACTTTAACCAGCAAGCAGCTGGTTTTTTACAGACTGCTATCGTTAGAATAGATTGGAAAATTCACTTAAATGTTCAAAGTTTTGCTAAACTAACCCTGATGAGCTTCAGTGAACAAAGTCTGGGGGACAGAGGTATTGCTACTCCTGGAATGCAGAATTTATAGCCTTCTAGGACATGTGGCAGGAACCAGAAGTTAAAGAAGACACTAAGAAAGACAATACAGCAAGTGTACTGGAAATGCCTTATCAAGGAAAAAGATAGTAAGAAGACTGAAAATGTGCATAATGAAAAATCAATAACTAACAGGACATAGAATACTGTTTAATGAAAAAAATTATATAGTTTATAACCAGCGGACATTAATTTCTTCGTTTGATAAAAGTGTATAAATAAGTGAAAAGTTTTGAAAGTGGCCCTGCATCTAGACAGATATATCCATGCATGCCGCGCTGTGAATAAAGCAAAGCCTACTTTCTAATACTAAAACATAGTGTTTGATTTATCCCGACGCTTTTGGCGACAGGTGGAACAAAAAGACACATGCGCATGGCAGAAACTGGTTACAAATGTGGCTTTAAAACTCCAGCTTCTGATGACAGCTTTCTGCAGGTTCCTGATCCCGCCCAGACTGTGTAACGCTACAGGAAATGGTATTTTTAACTTGTTATTCCTCCCCCCTCTTTTTTTTTTTTGTTACTGAAATCAATTACACGGTGCCAGACTTTACCGTCTTTTCAGCAAGGAAAACCCAACTAATCTTGGGAGATTATCTGAAAGTTCTGAATGTAAACCACCCACTAAACCACGCCTCTCATGATAGCAGACAACAGCTGATGGATTTGGGGTCATGGGGTGGGTTTCCCTGTCAGCCATACCCTTCAAATCCGCTCCGTGAGGCGGGACTCACCGTGAACCTTTTGTTCAAGCTTAGAGCAAGGCAAACGCAGGAAATCGCGAGCCGCAGGTAGTTACGAAAGCCTCGGCAGGGTCTCCCTCGGTGCCCACTCGGGCACCGCAGCGCCGACGACTTCCTGAGGGCCCCCGGGCCGCCGCCATTTCCCCCTTAGGCGGTTCCCGCGTTGGGACCGACACTGATCAATAACGTCTCGATGCATTCCTCGTTAGTATAGTGGTGAGTATCCCCGCCTGTCACGCGGGAGACCGGGGTTCGATTCCCCGACGGGGAGAGTCGTATGTTTTGCTGCGCCATCGCCACTTTTTGCCGGTGAGGTATCCATCCACATGCCCTTACCACTGGGAACATTGCTGGAGGAGTGCGGCAGACATGAATCAACGGCCGTGGTGGTGGCGGGGGGTGTTGGGTGGCCGTGATCGTATAGTGGTCAGTACTCTGCGTTGTGGTCGCAGCAACCTCGGTTCGAATCCGAGTCACGGCAGGAATGTGGGCTTCTTTTTCTCTTTCTCTTGTCTTCCTGCCGCCGTCGTTGTCTGAGAACGCCTTAGCCGGGACGGGACTAAGTGATTTCGGTCCTCCCGGCTGCGAGGTGGGTATGCCCGGGTCCCGTCCCTGGGCGGAAGTAGTTTAATACCGAGAGCGCTAAAACGGCAAGAAAAAAAATAAAGGCTTAAAAAAAACCAAAACAACCCCCAAAACAACAAAAACCAAAAAAACCTACTGGCCCGTACGGGGATCGAACCCGCGACCTTGGCGTTATTAGCACCACGCTCTAACCAACTCAGCCCAGCCCCCGCTCGCGAGGTCTGGGCGGTGGCTCCGGGACCCGCGTGCAAATCCCGGCGCCCCTCCGCGGTGGGCAGCGTCGAGTCGGGAACACGCCAGAGGGACGCGCTGGCAAAAGTGAAGGGGCGGATTTACCGCCCAGACGGGAAAATGCGGAAAACCAATCTAATTAAACATCCCGTAGTCGTGGCCGAGTGGTTAAGGCGATGGACTAGAAATCCATTGGGGTCTCCCCGCGCAGGTTCGAATCCTGCCGACTACGAGCAACTTATTTTCTTTCGTCTGAATGTTCTTGTCTCTCCGTTGTCCCTAATCCACTCACTGTTTGCCTCTTTGGTTTTTTGGTTTGGTTTTTTTTTTGTTTTTGTTTTTGTTTTTTTTTTGGACACAATAAAAATTTTCACCAGTAAGAAATAAAACGAGGGAATTCGGAGCCACTTCCCTAGAGCCCCAGCTCGGAACAGAAACCTCCAGCTCGGAGAGGTTGCCCCTGCCTTTAGGGCAGGGCGAGGCGGCACTGGCCCGCGGCCCGCCCGGCGCCGTGGCTTAGCTGGTTAAAGCGCCTGTCTAGTAAACAGGAGATCCTGGGTTCGAATCCCAGCGGTGCCTGGGTTATCCCCGGCGTACCTCGCGGGTTTATTTTGGCCTCTGTCCCCTGGCCGGCTTTCTTCCCGCTTCTTCCGGGCTCGCAGCAGCACAGCGCGGCTCGAGTTGGTCGTGTCTGCCCTCTAGCGGGATAAATTGGGCAGGCCGCCGATCGTTTTTATCACTTCCACCGCAGAGACGGAGGGATCCCCCCGTACTCAGGTGCCGCCACGTAGCGCAGACGGGGATCTCGGCCCGTGTCGTTTCCTACAGGAAATCGGGCTATGCCCTCCTGCGGGGACCGCCCGTGAGAGGTCAGCCCTGGACAACGCCTTTCCTTCAGCCTCTCACTTTCTCACGTCCGGCTGGATACTGCCCTCCATAAGCATCGGCCCCGGCTAATCAAATCGGAACGTCCGCGGCGGCACGTTTTACCCGGCTCTGCAGACGATCACGGCAGGGTTTGGGCGCCTCCAGAAGGGCGGAGTTCTCTCCCGCTTCCGCTTAGCGGCCAAAGGAGCGCGGGGAGAAGCCGCACCAGCAGCCCCTAACACGGGGGCGAGGTCAAAAATAAAATGGCCCGTACGGGGATCGAACCCGCGACCTTGGCGTTATTAGCACCACGCTCTAACCAACTGAGCTAACCGGCCCACTCAATAAAGTGCTTACCAGCTTTCCACATGTCGGACTGCAGCCAGAGTTGCGCTAACCACGACGTGCGCGGCCGCTGTGGTGCCGATCCCGACGGAGCCAATCCGTGACGGAATCGCCTGCACCGAACGGAGGCGCAAATGCGTGGGCATCACGCGCGCCCCTGGCGCACTTGCCTCCTCCGCTCGCCCACTCGTGGCTGCGCAGGGATGGCGCCCCGTCCACACCCACCCGCGTTTGGCGGGACCACGCACCAAAACAGCACCTCACGGGGCAGAAGTAGAAAAGGTAATGTCAGGAGTGGGATTCGAACCCACGCCTCCAGGGGAGACTGCGACCTGAACGCAGCGCCTTAGACCGCTCGGCCATCCTGACTGTAGCGCCGGTTTTGCGGCTGGCCAACTTTGCTTCCGGCGCACCCCAACACTCCCCCGAGTATACACGGAATAAGTGTGCATCGCTTATGGTACCTAAACAGACAGGGCAGCGGCAGAGCGATGCCAGGGTAGCAGAGCACCCCGGCTGCCCCTTGCAGCCTCCAGGCATGGTATAAGCGCCCCTGTCAGACCACCTTGAAACACCACTCAGCAGCAGGAACCACAGTTCTGTCACCGCCTCAGTGACCACAGGTGAAGGGAGCTCTTAGCCCTCCGCAAGAGACCAAGGATTTTTGGGTTACAAAGACCTGCTTATATTAGAGCAGTCCAGAGACCTGGACTAACATCAGAGATACAGTTTTGCTCAGATCTGCAGATAACTGTGCAGACCGAAGTCACTTATTTATTAATACTTTAAAATAATTTTACTTTGAATACCAAAACCACACACTCATGTCACTTTGCAGCAGAAATTTGCCAGTTCATGAGATGGCAGCTAAAGGTAGGTGCTAGACCTTCAACTTCAGAATGTCCTCAAAACTAATAGTCACAAAAAAATCCCCACAACAATTAGAAACTCAGGTTCCATTTCACAGAAACATAAAAGAAATCTAGGTCCCTGCTTCAGTAAGTATTTTGAGCAGGGTAGAAAAAGTCCTCCTCAAGAACAAAGGAGAAGGTGAAGTATTTGTATTGGTGGAACAGCAGGCCAAAGGCCTTACACACTGAATCCTGACTTGAGCCGACAGAAGCCATGAGAAAGCTGACAGCTCTTTGTGAGAACAGAGTCCTGCAGCAGTGGAAAACTACCTGCTTTCCTGCTTTTTTCCCCGAGGAAAAAACTCTAGGATTGTGAAAAATGCTAGCCACCTGTACCAACTGTTTTTGCAACCCTTAGGTAGAAAAATGAAACTATGTCACAAGCAACTCTTTCTGCATGTACACACCAGGGGACTGAGTGACCAATCAATACTTGTTACTGCCCAGTCAAGGATAGATAAAGGCGTTCTTTAAAACTCTATATAAAGAGAGGCGGGAATAAACCGACACCTTCTTTTGCTCTATGAAAAGTGTATCCCATGCCTTTCTTTAACGAGCTCAACAGTGACATCTAGTGACGGCTGACGTGACAGCGAGCGAGCAGCCTGCCGAGACAGATCGATCACCAATGATCAGCCTTGCTGCGATAGCAACTTACGGAGCAACCCAGAGACGAAACCCTGGGGCAAGTTCAAGTAGGAGAAGACAGCACAGCTACAGCCAGTCGCGGAAAAAAAGCGAAGAGAAGGTCAGCTTTATGAATATAACAAGACCATTGAGTGAGGTGGCACCGTCTGAAGAACCGTGGCACCCAGGCGACCACGAGTCACGGGAAGAAGACAGCCGAACGAGTCGTGGGATCAGCAGTGGCAAGAGCTGAGGTGAGTGAACAGCTGAGAGCCGGGAC
>NW_005054320.1:1625279-1648026 GCF_000277835.1 Geospiza fortis
AGCAGGAATTGTGTGAGAGCAAGCCACAATCAGGGAACAATTTCCCAGAGCTTATTGTTATCTTTACATGGATGACGTTTTAATAGCAACCCCAACCAAAGAAGGCATTGTACAAATTCAGCCAAAATTGATACAAGCATTGCAAGAATTCAGACTACAAATTGCCCCCAAAAAGGTGCAGCAACAAGCTCCATGGAAATATCCTGGAGCGAAAATTTTAGACCAAACAATACCGCCTCAAACAATTCAATTTTTAACTAAAATCCAAACATTAAATGATGCACAGAAACTTTTGAGTATCCTCAATTGGGTGAGACCCTATTTAGGGTTGATCACTTCACAATTATCACCTCTGTTCAACATTCTTAAAGTTAACCCTGAGCTGACCTCTCCCAGAAAATTGACTCCAAAAACAAAGGCCACACTTGAGACAGCAGAGTGAGCTGTCAGACAGGTTCAGTGCCCTGAAGTTCCAACCACAATATTCGTTGTTAGTACAGATTTACATCCTACTATTATTCATCAATGGAATACCCAATGGCCTGACCCCCTTCACATACTGGAATGGGTCTTTCTGTTGCTGTGAAGGGTATGACTGACAGCAAAGCAGGCCTCAAGCATCAGCCCTGTATTGTTCTTCAGTCCAACCTTTCATACCCTTCATCTTACATACATTGCACCTGTGTGTCCTCTCTACCCTTTGGTGATTGGTCAGTGCACCTCAGCACTCCATATCTTATTGCTTTCAATACTGTTCATCTGTCCTGCACAGTTGTAACCCATTAGGGATGAGGCTTGGCTGCAGCCCCACTCCCAATCACCACAAACTGTGTGCCTACACCTACATCTTCCTACACCACCAACCAAAAAAAGACAGCACCCACGGTTTTTTAATTGCTTACACAATTACTCAAGTGCCATCACAGATGCTTGCAGCTGAATGCTGAAGATCCTTCTAACACTATTGTTCCTGCACCACAGGAATACTTCGAATGGAGTTTTACAAAAAGCATACCATTGTAAAGTGCTCTACTAAATTACACAGGACAAATCACCTATCATTTGCCCAGCCACTGATTATTGCAATTAAGTCACACCACTATGCTGTCCCTGAAACCATCAAACAGTTGTACACCCTTAGAAGATCTTACTGTCTTTACTGATAGGTCTGAGAAAAAAGGTAAAGCTATTGTGACCTGGAAAGAGGACAATGGATGGCACACACTAGTGGGTCACAATAATGGGTCACCTCAGGTGCTTGAACTACCTGCTGTAACCATGGCTCTTCAACACTTTTCTCATGATCCCTTGAGCATTGTAACTGATTCTGCTTATGTTGCAAGACATCACACAGCGACTGGACCAAGCATAACTAAAGGAAATTGTTAAAAGCTTTGTAGCATGTCATCCAAGCCAGAAATGATCCTTACTACGTGTTGCATGTTTGGAGTCATACCAGCTTACCCAGTTTCATAGCAGAAGGTAATACCCAAGCTGATTTGCTAGCCAGTTCTGCCTGGATAGTGCTACAGCCCGATACACTGGCACAAGCGAGAGCATCACATGCTTTTTTTACCAAGGTGTTCAGGCCTTATAAAGACAGTTTTCATTATCAAATGCTGAGGCCTACAATATTGTTAACACCTGTGCTGATTGTCAAGGCCGCACTGCATCATTACAGATAGGTGTAAATCCCCACGATCTGCAAGCCTTACAAGTTTGGTAAAAAGCTATCACCCATATTCCTGAATTTTACTGTCTGAAGTATGTTCATGTTTCTATAGACACCTTTTCATCTACTCTATATGTCTCAGTTCATTCAGGAGAAAAGGACTGCGATGTTATCGCACATTGGAGATTGGCCTTTACTGTCCTAGGCATTCTCCATCCTGAGGCATAGTAAAAATCCCCAAAGTAGAAAAGAGTAGAAGTCCATCTTGATTTAGGTGAAATGTACGTTTCTGTGTAAAGCCAAGGCCAAAGGGAAAGCTGCTTCAGTGAAAGACAAGAGATAAAGAGGAGACAGAAATGCTGCAGGAACAGGGCAGCTCGACCCAGAAACTTTTTCTGATAAAGAAGAACTAGCGGCAAATGTCACTGTGAAATTCGTAAAAATGAATATGTATGAACCTATTGTGAAATTATATGCATACGCATTTGAAAGGGGGATACAAGAAGGACTGGAGTTCACAGAGGTGCGCATGCCCTTTTAAGGAGAGCAATCTCTGCATGCATCCAGCGCTGTAATAAACATACCAGCTTTACAACTACCTAAAAGTTGTGGAGTTTTTCTCCGCGAAACAATACCATTAAAACTGATAACGGCCCTGCTTATATCTTGCAAAATGCTCGTCAGTTCTTACAATTATGGGGCATGACACACGTCATCAGCATCCCTCGTTCCTCAACAGGCCAAGCTACTGTTGAACGTTGTCCTAGGTTACAATATTAAGATGTATTCTATTCCTATCCTCAAGAGCTGTTGAAACCAGGAGGCACATTGTTTTATCCTTATCTCCTGTTAGTGGGCCCATCAATGCCTTTCTACATGACTCAGAGATAACTCCCTCCAGGAGCCATTTCTGTTTAATGGACCACCACATGACTCATAGAATGATAACAGCCTATTGTGAGATGCTCCGCCCAGTGGGGGAGGAGCTAAGCATCCTCACCTGGATAAAATCTGGTGTTTGGGACAGAGCAGTCAGTCCACTGGATTCCCAGAGGAACAGCTGTCTTTTCCACTGGATCTTCAGAGGAAGAATACACCCTTTCTATAGGATCACTGCTCCAACAGAACCACATCTGTCACTACAGGAGGACAGCAGCCACCAATCCAACTGGACTGCTACCAACACCCTGACCAACAGGGTGTCAGGTTGTAATCTGAATTTGTCAGTGGTTTATCTTCTGTATTATTGCATGTACTTTGGTTTTCTTTTCCTAATAAATTGTATTTTTGATTTGGAGTCTCACTAGTTTTGCTTTCAAACCAGAACAAACATGCCCATTGCACTCTAAAACATGTCCTTGAAAAACAAAAAGGGGGAATGAATGGTGAAAATCCATAAAGCACAGTAGCTAAAGCTCTGTACACATTGCATCACCTCAGCGTATTGCCAGACTCTCAAAATCCTGTTATCCTAAATCATTTCTTGTCATTGCAGTCCTCTAGTAACGTCGAGTTGCCCAAGCCCAAGGTATTGGTAAGGGATCTCATTACCAAGAAATGGGAAAGCCCCTGGGAACTTCGCACTTGGGGTTATGGATGTGCTTGTGTTTCTACAGATGCTGGTGTGCAATGGGAGGCTGCCCAAGGTGCGTACCCTGCACTAGGCCCTGATCTGGGTCTCAACTAGCAACATGCACCTGATGACCCCACAGCTGATGCTGTGGAACAGTAACAATGTTTGAATATCACTGCTCTAGTCATTGAATGATGTTAGTTCATACCCATTTACATAGATAACTATTCTAAGCTGTAACTGTGTTGATGAAATTATAATTTTTTTTTTTAGAAATGTTAGAGAATACATTTTGTTAACTTTCTATTTACCCAGTTCAGCAGCAACAAAGGCCTTTGTTGGTTTAAATAAATTAGTTTGTTTTGTGACAAAAGGACTGACTGATATTTCCTTAAGTGCTAAGTTATAGATGTAAGTAGTATGTAATAAATTGCATTACAATGTCATACTGTTACTAATTCTCTTTTATCTGCTCATAGAAGACTTTTAAGTAGATCATTAGCTGGAAAAGTTAAGTTTCTCAACTTAGGTAAAGAACCTCATTCTATCTAAACTTGTTATTTTGTACCATCATAATTGTTTCATTTATTGTGCTGTGTCTGTTGTCTTGTTTGCAAAGGGCCCTGCAGAGGACAGCAGAGATCACCTTTAAAGTTGTCAAACAAAAAGGGGGAATTGTAGTGGTGGAACAGCAGGCCAAAGGCCTTACACACTGAACCCTGACTTGAGCTGACAGAAGCCATGAGAAAGCTGACAGCCCCTTGTGAGAACAGAATCCTGCAGCAGTGGAAAACAACCTGCTTTCCTGCTTTGTTCCCCGAGAAAAAAACTCTAGGATTGTGAAAAACACTAGCCACCTGTACTAACTGTTTTTGTAACTCTTAGGTAAAAAAATGAAACTATGTCACAAACAACTCTTTCTACATGTACACACCAGGGGACTGAGTGACCAATCAATATGGGGTAACAACTTGTTACTGCCCAATCAGGGATAGACAAAGGTGTTCTTTAAAACTCTATATAAAGAGAGGCAGGAATAAACCAACACCTTCTTTTGCTCTATGAAAAGTGTATCCTGTGCCTTTCTTTAACGAGCTTAACAGCGATAGTATTCTTCTAAGTCCTTTCTTAATTTTGTTACTTAAAATTCTAAAAATGTATATAGTCTTAAAGAATCATGCTCAATTTTTTTCTCTTTCTTCATGCCCACACAACCTCACCATGCAACCTCTGAACTCCCCTACCTCACATTTGTTTCCCTTGTTCTTGTTTCACTTAGGCCTGTGCATCTCCCGTCCTGGAAACAAGAGTGTTCTAAGTAGAAGGCATTCAGAGAAAACCAAGAACCATTTGTTTCAAAACAATACCTTAAAACTTTATTAACTTTTGTATAAATCATCAATATTAAAACTAGCTATTGGAGTTGATAACTTTCCAGAACAGTTACAAAAATGTAGTTGTTTGTTCAAAATAAACGACCACCTCAGAACAGAAGCCTTATGATGAAATCTGCAGTTACTCACAGCTATAAATTACTTTCTGTTGGGTACTGCAAATGATAATTAGATGCCAAAGAGAATTTTGAGGTCAGCCAGAGTGAGCTTAGTGAAGGTTTCTCCTTTGCCTGACAGAACCTGCTGGGCAAGACCTTTCTTCCTCTTCTGGAGTTGTAGGATCTTTTCTTCTACCGTTCCTTCACAGACAAACCTAAAAAAAAAAAATTAAAGAGGAGAAAACAAATCCGCACCATCTCAAGTGCTACGACAAAAAATGTCAGTATTATACAAACACTTCCCCAGCACATTTCAAAAGAGTCATCTTACTTAGAAATTAACAATTAGCCAATTATGTGACTGACAAAATATTTTCCTCCTATTTTGTCTCAAACCAAGACAACCTCTGAACAGAAAACAGCTATCCTCATAACCAACCACGACAGCATTTCAAATATAAGTCTGATGCACTTCAGGTCTCAACTTTGGTCATCTGAAGTAACAGCAATTGTGTGACAAAATCCTGTAATTATTGCAAGATAACTGATGGTACCTATTATACAAAGAACATTGTACCCAAAAGAACATTTTAGATTCAAGTCTTTGAATGTGCTGTGCATTTACGATAACTAATTTAATCTTTCAGTACTTAGTTACAGATGCTTTTTATAAAAGTCAACTTTGCCACTTAATAGAAATGCTTTATGTGTTTTTTATTAGTGATACTAGAAATGTTCAGGCTTAGGGATCACAGTGAAAAAATCTCCACTCAATTAAGAGAAATCTTTTGGTGCCCAAACTGTTCTCAGGAATGAACAGGACATTCCCAATAATCCACAGGCTGAAAAACAAGAAACCCTGCTAGCTGTCAGGACAGCAACATGCATGCAAGTGCCACACAGAACACATGAAAACATGTTTATCTCACTGCCCAAATCTCAATGCCACTGTCAGACCTTGTGTCTAGCTGTAAGTAGAGAAAACAAGGTCTCGTCTCACTGACTAAAGCCAGACAGTATATAAGCAGCAGCTCCTCCTTCTGCTAAGTAAAATGCTGACCTGTGTATCACAACATCCTTCTTCTGCCCTACTCGGTAAATGCGGTCACATGCCTGGTCCTCCAGAGCAGGATTCCTAAAAGGTAATTAAAAAAAAAAACAAAAACAAAACAGTTTACTCATTTTCCTGCCTCCAGGGAATCCTGTTTTCTTCCTCTGTAGAACTAAAACTGCTCCCAGGCTACCTCAGGTTTACCAGCTTGATGGCCAGCCTTCACCCTGACTGTACTTCCCTTTGCCCTGGGAAAGCCAACTGCATGACTGAGACCACTGGTCCATGTAGCCCCAAGCCTGGCCAACAGCTGCTACTCAGAGAAAGCTGAGTAGGTGGTAAGGAAAGAGAGTGAAGCAAAAAGGCAAACCCCAGTGAAAAAGGCCATCACTCAGGAATATTTACATAAGAGGTGGGTCCATCTTATAAAGTTACAGGGAATACTTGTTGGTGTAACCTCCATATTGTAGAAGCATCTCCTTAATGCTACTATTTAGCAGTTGGTTTTGTATGAGAAACATTTAGTTTGCTTTTTAAGTTCTCATGAGTAACCTTTAGTTTAAAAAACCTGTGATTGTTCCTTTGATGAGACAACACAAATATCAGGAGCTTGCACACACTCTTCTCATATGTAAAACCCAAAGGTACTCTAGCTGTGCCCAGTTACTGACTACACTCAACACCACTGATTTGTTTCAAGCCAAACTGCCTGTAGGCATTACTGCACCATTTCTATTACTGCAAGAAATTAAGCCAGGGACTGCCAAGTCCCCGGCAGCATTTTGTGATACAGAGCTGCATACCTGGATTGCTGTTATATTCCTCTATTTTTTCTTGTCCCTACAGTACTGTGTTTCAGGGCAGCGAGCACTGGATTGACAAATCAGTATCTCGGATGAAGGCCACAGTAAAAACACTTTTCCCCAACTAACCACTAACCCCAACTATAAGCTAAACACCTCCCGCCTAACCCAGTTGCATCAAACATTACATCCAGTGACAAAGCAAGCAGCATGCCCTACATATCCTCTACAAGATGGAATTTGTATTTCTCTTTACCAGTGCATGTCAAGGAGAAAGAGATGGTTTCCTCCAGTCAAGTTCAGGCCAACGCCTCCAGCCAGCAACGAGACCAACATTACCTTCAAAGGCCAAAAGAGAGTTAAGGAACCTGTTTACAACCACTGAGTCAGACATCACAACTGCTCACAGCTTCACACTACTTCCCTGCCCTGAATGCATACCTGAGGCCCTTTGGGATTGTTATTGAACTCTTCCACCACATCCATCCTCTGTTTGGGATTGACAGAGCCATCCACTGTGGCATACTTCAGCCCCAGCCGCTGCAGGTGCACAGCTACAACTTTGAGCATGCTCGTCCACTGAGAGACAACCACGCTGGAGAGAGAACAGGGAGTTCACAACCAGCACTCGGTACTGGAACAGTTTGGTCATTGCAGTGTCTCACCCAAGGGGACACAACAATTCAGGCACTCTTCCCCACTGCAAACTGGAGCCAAGCCACTTCCCAATTCAGAAATAGAGGTGTAGTGTTAGAACTTACTGTGAAAGACTAATAACCAATCAACTTCATATAAATTAAGTCTATAACTTTCACCTCTATTTTTGGATTTTACATTTTCACCTCCCAACCACAAACCTGAGTCACAACACAGCTTTTTATGAAAATTACAAAAATCAATACCAACACCAAATTAAGATTCACTATAGCCTCTCACTCTCCAGTTTGTTGGACTAAACAGTTTGTGAGGCAGTAATTTGTTCAATAGTTTCTTGAAAGGGAACAAAAGCAATGTTGGTTCTTATGAAGCATTCCCATTCTTATGAAGGGAATACTTTTTGGAAAAGACTGGAAAAAAGCTTTCTATAGGTCCTCTGATCAATGCATTCCTTTATCTCTACCAGGTTCAGTTTTAATCTCTACTTTAGTCCTCCACTTCTTTTGGTTGTAGGGTGGGCAAATACTTCTCATCACAACAAAATTATTCCCAATCCTACTTCTGGAGAATAGTCTTCCTGGGCCTCAAGGCCTGAGACTTCTCGCACATTCCCTTATGTTTACACTTATCTCTATCTTAAACTCCTCTCTTTTGTCTTAGACTTTTTTTTCCCTCAAGACTTATGTTCAACTATTGCAGTACTGACACCATTTTATCATACCATGAGGTTTGTATTCAATTATTTTAAGCTATTTCTGCTGTTGTCAAGAAACAATGTGCTTCTCTCAATCACTATGAATAAAGAAAAGGACATGGTTGCTAACCTTTTATGAGGCTCTGGGTGACTCTGAATAGTTTTCAATTCGGCCAAGAGTTGAGCTATCTGCAGGAAAAAAAAAATCCCAAACATTAGTCTGCTTGCTCTCATAGTCCAGCTCATGCTTGGATATTCTTTATTAAAAGTAGAAAGTGATCAAAATAGCTTTTCAACTGAAATTTCTCCTGTGTTTAGAGTTTGAAGAGATTTTAATAGTCATTGGTAAGAACACTCCCCCCACAGAAAACAGGGCCAGGAAATCAAATCATACAAGCCTGTCTTACAGATTCCAGCCTTCCTGTGGGAAGTTATTGCAACCTCTCCTCTTGTTGCCACCCCTTTTTTCTTGCTCATCACAAGCACCTTGATCTCACATACAAGCTCTTCTGAGCTTCTGGGAATCCAGTGGTTAAGATTTTCACTTACAGTTTTTTAGCAGTCACATTCTCACAGCTTTACTAAAAGTACCGCTCAACATGTGAGAAGCTGGAGTTCCCAGAAGGGGCTCAGCAGGCTATCAACCTATTCATCTGATTTCATCTCAATTGGCAACTTAGCCTGATCTGCAATTACCATTTAAGAAGCAAAGTGCTGAAATTCAAGCTTCTCAAGGAAGGTAAGAATGACACAACCAGAATACCTTGGTGCTCTCCCTGGTGATGTCAAAGATATCTGTTTGAAAAGCTGTGCCATTGAGGTAGACTGTTGACTTGGAATCAGGAGTCTGGAGCTCAGACAGTGTCAAAGCACCAAGCTGTTCCTCAATGGAGAGTGCAAGGCCTTCACTGTTGAAGTTAACTTGATCCAGAGCCTGTGGGAAGAAAGGAAAATAATAAGAGATCACAGTCAAGTCTGAGATCAAATTCAGTACTGATCCAGTCAGCACAGTATCAGCTGAGGACACTGGCTTTGAAGGATGCTATGCAATATGAAGACAGAACAATTAAGAAACACTACTGGATCAAACAGTTCCTTTGGACCTTTATTCTGCCCCAAAAGGGACAGTGTATGGAAAGCATGTGAGCTTAGCCATTTCCTGTGGTCCAGTCTCCTCAGACTCCCCCTGTGCCTCAGCATTTAACAACTGCAGGATTACAGATGTTAGCACATAAATTCCTGCCTGTTCCCCTAACAGCTGAACTCTCTCTACAGCTGCTATCTATCTATCTATACATATATATATAGTTCAGAGCCGAGAACTCCTGAAAGATTAGCCTGCTTCATGCAGGGCAACCTCAAAGCACTGACAGAGCTCTCCAATACAAAAGCCCTTGGAACAGGCTACACTTGTGCACTTTTCAAGAGACTAGGTTAAGATTAAGACTTTTTTACCAATAAAATTCTAGTTCCCTTTTTGTCTGAATAAAGGTATTTCCAAAGACACAGCTGCCCATATAAGTTATGCTGGGGAACTCTTCAGTAGAAGGTAAGCCCATCTAAAACATCTTGGGCTTCAAAACAGAGAGTCATACTCGCATAGCTAAGAGAACCAAAGGTGTAACCAAGCCTGCTAACTTGCATAAACACTTTAAAAAACCCCACAAAACCCCCACACCACTACAATGCAATTACCACTTTCAGTAAGGAGAGATGGCAGCAGCACTGGCGGAGTCTCAAGAGCATGGACAAGACATGGACAGTACTTGAGACCTGGGAGGCACTTTGTGAGCCTGCTAGAAATTCCTTTTGACTGACTCCAAACTCTTGTGCAACTGCCAAGGAAGGAAGACAAAACATCAAGAGCTCTCGGAAGCATTTCTGAGCACTGCCCATCCACCTCCAGGAAGAAGTTCACAAAGAGGAGTCAAGAATGAGCAGGCAAGCAAATACCTGATTTAACATAGGAACTCATCAACCCCCAATTTAAGTTAAAAAGGGAAAAAAAGATAACAACACAAGTCAGAGTATGATATACCATACACTAATGCTAACATATGTTATCTGAGCAACTAGACCTTTATTTCAAAAGAAATTTTAGGCCCAGAAGGGTTAAGAGATTTTCCCAGAGCCACAACAACGAGAACACACTTAGAATACTAAGCTATAAGTCTTTGTAACACAAGGAGAGCATTTTCTGAAGAACTTCTAAGTCCTGACCCCAGGTCTGTTCCCCCTTCTGAGCTGTGCACTTAAGAGCCACTTCTGAAAATGTTTTTAGGGGAGGGCATGCTCAAACCTTTCTCAAAGGGGTTACCACCATCATACTCTCTGTCTTCATTTTTCTGCTCTTGTCTCTTTAGGTATGACTGTAGTGTTGACCTGTAAAAAAGACAAAGACACTGGGATTCACAGCAAGAAAAAAGACAAGAGGGACCTGAGCTTAGCAAGCTGATGATGCATTAAGGTAAGGAAGGTTTCATTAATCATTCAGTCACAAAAATGATCACAAAAAAAACCCCTAGTCTTGTTTAACCTGAGTATGATCAAAACCAAAGATGCATTTTGTAAGTTGCAAGAGAAAGCAAGTCTGCCTTTTGAGTATGAGAACACTTTTAAATCCGTATTTAAAAGGAAGGGGAAATCTTTACAGTGAGACTGCTGAAAGAGCCTAGGAGAACACAAAGTGATGTTGGCTTGCATTACAGCTATCTGGAGAGGCCAGCATAATTTCTAACTGTACAAGAATCACAGAGCAAAGATGAAAATTCTCTCATTTACAGGTGCTCACACATCATCATTTAAGAACTACTTGTTGCAATTTCAAGGTTTTGGAGTCTTGAAATCAGTGAGATTAAGTGTAAGGCTAGAATACAAAGCTCATATAAGGCATGAATATATGGGAGAAAAGAAATTAATCAGTTTTGCCTGCTACCTGAACAAGCAGTGTATTTTCAAACACATTAGACAGATAAATCAGAAGGGAAAAAAAATTAACAGGAATTTATCCAAAAGCTCTCCTCATCTGAAGTGAATGTCTCCTCTAATTTCCATATCACTAAGAAACAAACCCACAAAATACCATATCTCTATCCACATTCATACCTGGATCTTGCAAAGAGCACATTGTACACAGATTGCTCCTCTGCTGTAAGTTTTAACTGATGCAACTGCGTCCTACGCTGGGGCAGAGATACCTGAAGTGAAAATTCACAGGATCAGATGTAAGTCTTAAGAGCATCACAAACAGCAGCAATCCAAGATTTAACACAACAAACACTCTAAATCTCAGAAGATAGCTGTTCACTAAAGCCAAATGTATTAACGCAGTTATGACAAAACAGACACTCGCAGAATTCCAAGGAGCCTGGTTAACACTCACAATAAAATCTTTATTCCAGCTCATCCAATAACAAGTTCATACTATGTATGGACTGCTCAACAACTACCACAAAGGGATACATTTTTTTGTTGTAAAGTACCTTATTTCCCCTTTCAAAATCAGACAGTACACTAAAACTATACCTTTTAAAGGCTTAAGACATACCTATGACTAATATCCCATCCAACAGACTGTTTGTAAAAAGCAATGCAGAAAGCCAATGCTCCAGCACACATGAGGTCCATTTGACATGTGGCAGCTTGGGTTCTCAGACCTAGGCTAGTCCAGTGATCTAGACTAACTTTCCACTAAGTGGCCATCTATATGCAATTACTTGGCATATTTTTGTCTGATATAAATAATATGTGATTTATTTTGGTCTGATATAAATAATATGTGATTTATAATTGAAAGGTTTCATTATTTTCTTTAATTCTGCTTTCTGGATAAGCAACCAAATCATCCCACAGACATTTGCTTCTCTTGCTCAAGAGGCTGCAGCAGATGGGAAACCCCACCCATTAACAAATTTATGCATGTAAACAACTAACTGTCTGCTGTAAGGAAACAATGGAATGATGGTATAGTTTTGGAGGGTAAAGTTCTTACCAGGGGCTTGCCAGCTGAATCCAGTTGGTCCTTTGTTCTCTGCAGTAAGAGGCTCCTGGTTAAGAGGCTTAGCCTCTCCCCTCCCTTCCTTGTGTTGTTATCTACCTGGTACTTCCAAACTTTGTATTCATCAAAAGGAGAGCAACGTAGAAACCTGTGACAGGAAGGAAAGAGACTTCATACCAAGGGAAGAAGAGTTCTTCACTTACTCTGGAGTGACCAGAACCAAATTTCTTGCTAACAAAACCATTTCCAAATGCCATAACTGCATGACCAAGGAGCAGTAATTAATTTCCAGTGTAATGGTGGTGATAACTTGTTTGCTTACATGTCCTACCATCACTAATACTTTAAGTACCTCTTTCTGATTCTGTACCCATCAATTCCTCTTAGCCCATTATGTTGCAAGCATCACCAGCAAACAAAGGACACCCAGATGCACTTGCCAAAAAGCATATTCATCGGTTATTTCAAAATAGCAAACTTCTTACTTGACAGTTAATTTCAATTATCCAAAATTAATTTCAAATGCAAGTTCTCTCTGGTTCTACAACACTATTTGTAACCTTTCCTCCCTCAGCAATGAGGAGCACCTGTTTATCATTGTTCAGAGAATCCAAAGTCTTCTCTCTTTCCTTCAATGCCCTCATAGCACAACACTCCAAGAAGGTCCTCACAGGATGCCCTGGTAACAACAGGGATTAACTCAAAAAACATCTGTTCATTAAAATTGGTTTTGTGCATACTCATCCTGAAGATAAAGGAGATCCAAGGTAATTTCCCCTTTGTTCTCCATGGAGGCAGAAAAGCTACATGCAACAGCAGACACATGGTCAGACTTTTGCAACCCCTCACCACAGCCTTTGCAATCCATTAATATAACTAATCCTACTACCTAATGGTGCTAACCATTAATATAACTAATCCTACTACTCCACATATCTTAGAGACATCTCAAACTTAGAAACAACTTCAGCACTTCATCAGAGAAGAATTACTAAAACTGGATCCCTGCCCATGTGGTCATGTGCAGCCAGCTCACCTCAGGAGAGAGTACATGTCCAGCAAGTTGTTCTGTATTGGCGTCCCAGTGACAGCCCATCTGGCACTGGCTCTCAATTTGCACACAGCTATAGAGGTTTGAACCCGTGGGTTTTTAATATTGTGAGCTTCATCCAATATAATTCGAGCCCAAGCTACCCTGAGCAAAGGGGAACAGGGAGATGATCCACTCTGAAAGAAAAAGCAGACTATAATCTGAATCAAAACCTAGGTTCTCTAAGGAGGCACAAGCAAATACATTTTTCCAGCACAAAGTATTTTTGTGATGTTAGTCAGCAGCAGTTTGTGTTCTTACTGTCATGTAAGAAATGGTCCCCAAAAATCATCTCTTTAAAGCTTCCACGTGTAAAGTTTATAAGCCAAAAACTAACTTATTTGCCTGATCTCAATAACAATTTCTAGTATTTTGTTCGTTTTCTTGCTTTTAATGTTTTATCTTATAACGTTATTGTTTCAAGAGGTGTTTCATATCAGTAAAGTTTTGCTATGCTGAAATGAAGGACCACATATAATTATTCTGATCTCTCAAAATTTTATAGATGCCACCTAGAAATTTCAGAAAATTCCAAGTCCTGTTTTCTTCAAGAGCTACATCTAGAGCTGGGCAGAGAGATAGGAGACAGCAAGAGACTTCCTCTACACTGTGTAGTCATTTCAGTCAGCACTCAGCAATCACATCGTTATTTTCATAGCCCAGCCAGCACACTGCTGTTTCTTCAAGGCAGCATGGAAGCTGCCTCAGTCTCAGTTCAGACTGACCCAGAGCTTGAGGTTTCTGGTAGTTTGGGGTGGCATTAGCGCTTCAAGCAACAAACAGAAGATTCTACTACTCCTTCACCTCAAAAGGAGAATGAGATTCATCACTGCATTCTTGAAATTACTTCTTAAGACATTTCAACTGTCTGAATTCAATGTAACATATTCTATAATTCTACAGAACATATATATTTGTGAATATATCTGTTCTTGCTCCACTTCACAGCACTTCCTCTCATCACTTTGCTTTTACAAAAATAATCAACAGCAGCTTATGAAAAAAAAATAAATCAAGTTGCTGCTCACTGTAGCACATACAAGGCCCTACTTCAAACAACAATGGTTTGTAACACCTCAGAACAAAACTTTAAGGCAATTTCCTATTGACATTCTTCTCACCTCCACATCATGGTCCTGAGCAGGGACTTCCCCCTCCTCTTTGGTTGTGGGAATCTCCTTGGAGAGAAGGCTGTAGGTTGTGACAACAACATCATATCCAGAAAGCCTGAATTAAAAGAAAGTAGTAATCAGGAACAAAAGCAAATAAGAACTTTTTTTGCAAGAGAGACTAAATGCATGCTGAAGAATGCATTTAAGAACAACAGTGCTGCATGAGCTGAAACTGAGTTTTACAGAAAATTGAGCTTCATTGCAGTTAAACAGGAAAAACATATTGTCCCCATTTTAAGGATACTGGAAGTAGACACATCAAGCTCAAGATGACAGGAAAAGCCCATTGATCAGAATGCACACCACATGGCATGAGCCGTACTTAGAGCCTGGCACCCAGGAATACTGCTCAGCATGGCCTGATGAGGTCTAGAAAATACACTGAATTATACATATCACTGATGAAAAATACAACTACCAAGCACAAGCATGGAAGAAACTGCCATTGACAATCTTTACAAACAAGAGATCTTTTGGAGAATATACACCTTTTTTTTTGCATCAATCATTCTACATCCACTTTCATTTCAATTTTGATAAACAACGTCTCTTGCTACATCGTATTTTGTTTTTCTTGGTCATATTTATGGTTTAGCACTTACACCTCTGCATGCTTATCTCGATTTGCCCCGTGGTACAGACAGACCCTCAGTCTGCCAAAGACCACACGTCTCTCAATCTCTTTCTTCCAGTGATGGATCAAGGATGCAGGACAAATAACTAAAGTGCCATTGGAAGGGATAACAGTGAAGTCTAAAAGAAAATATTGCAGACAGGTTTCAATGTCTTCACATTAGACTAGAACAAAGACAGAATTTTTGGAAATTAGCAATTGAGAAGAGTGTCCAACCAATTCCATAAGGATACAGACAGTACAAACTGTGGACACAGAAGCAATACTCTTAAAAAAAGCACTAACATCCCCAGTGTCTGTGGACAAGATAAAAGTGATCTTTGGGGGAGAGTTGGAAAGAAAAAAGATCAGTTACAGAGAGGTGAGCAGTAACTATTTGAAGTCCCTATGAAAACTACGCATATGTTTAAAAAACTGTGAAATCTTTTGCAAACCTAGCATATCACTCTCTACAACTTCCTGAAAGGTAGTTGTAGTCCAAGCAGCAATGTAGAGAACAAGAGGTCACAGTCTCAAGTTGCATCAAGGGAAATACAGGTTAGATATTAGGAAGAAGTTTTTCATGCAAAGAGTGATAAAATACTGGAATGGTCTGTCCAGGGAGGTGGTGGCGTCACCATGTCTGGATGTGTCAAAAAAAAAGAGTGGATGTGGCACTCAGTGCCATGATTTAGTTGAGGTGTCAGGGAACAGGTTGGACTCGATGACCTTGAAGGTCTCTTCCAACCTTGTGATTCTGTGATATCCTGGCTTTAAATATTTCAGGAAATCAGTAAAAAAAAAAAAACAACCGCCAAACAATATAAAGTAATGAGTTGGAAAATCCTACGCATCCAATGGGAGACAAAAATGACCCTGATCAGAGAAAGGCCATGTAAGGAGGCACAGTACAATTTAGCCAAATTAAAGCTTCCTGCAGAAGGAATATGAGCACAGATACAGTGTGTTGCTCTACAACCCCTTAACCTATAATGCTTTAGGCATTTCAGATGGAACTTCATCATAATGTATATGCTGTAGAATGGAAAAAATTCTGTACCATTTTTGGATAACCATATTTCTAATGTCTCCTTTCTTTTCTCTGTCTTCAGCTGCTTCTGGGCCAGAATGAGAGCAATCATGGTTAGAGTCTTCCCTAAGCCCATGTCATCCGCTGCAAAAAGATGCACACAAGTTATCACCTGCAGAAATGAGCCCCCTTGGATCTACACTGAGTGAAATACTACAAAAGAAAGTGTCCTGGGGAACCCAGAAAATCAAAAATACACAGATGAAAATGTCAGGGTATGATTTAGTAATTGGTTAATACCTATACTTGGTAATAGGGCACAGAAAACAAGCCCTTTTGACATGTCTACAAAATAACCAGTTATTGGCCTCCAAGTAAGTTACATGCAAAACTTTGCTGCCATAGATCTGCCCCACAAAATCCACTTTGCCATTCTGTTGCTCACCCAGAATTCCTCCACACGGCCTCTGACTCTCTCTCCAGAGGAGCCATGAGAGCGCCTGTTTCTGGTGCTGCAGCAGTGGGACCTGAGGGGGTGAGTGAGACAGAGGATTTGAAGGAAATACCTGGCAAAATTTAGACACTTCTGCTTCCTGTACCAATTGCCATGTTCAACTGTTTTACTACAATCCTACTAAAAGGAGTTTACCTACCTGATCTTTTTCCACAAGGGCTGGGATACCCAAGGTAAGCAACTTCTGCAGACAGGAGGTAAGCAGTGCCATATGTGAGTCTTCCTAATGTTTCCTGCACTAACCAGCCTAATGCCTCAGAGTGCTCTCAGAGAGCAGATAACGATGGCTTGTTCAGCGGGAAAATCCACCCCAGATTGCCTTGCTTACAACAGCTACCACTGTCAAGGAAAGGGATTGAGAACGCTTCCCCTTTTCTCACCGAGTCTAAGACCCCCTACAGACTCTTAAAACAGGAAGAGGGACTACATACTACCATCACAGGACATTCAGTGGCCTTCCCCACCACTGAAAAGGTCCCAAGACAATGTGACAAGTGACACAACATATATGCATCTACACACCATCCTGTAGAGGCACATGCCTTTGTTCCAATACCTTGTATATAACCTCAAACAGATCAGAACTACTCCAGAGTCCATCACATTCCATGAACATAATCACCTGCAAACCTTTTTTGAAAGATTATTTCTTATAGCACCTCAGGAAGAACGAAAAATTAAGTTCTCAGCCTGTTCCTCACACCTCTGTTCTGCCAGTCACATACACACAACATGGATGGAACTAAATAGAGTATCTCCTTCCAGCAGGATGCAAAGTATGTCAAAGTGGGAAGGAAGGAATGCTCTAGAGTACCACTCAGATGATGTGATTCATTCATCAGCATGACAGCTTCCATCCTTGCCAACCCACCTTCAGTCCAGGGGGATCTTCAGCTGCTGTCTCCTCTGTTGGACAGGATTCTAGAGATTTGTGAAGATGATTAATAGCCTCAAAGGTGGCACTGTGTATAGCCCTGATTCGGTCTTCTGTCATTCTTCCCCCATACAGATTCTGCACACCAACACTCACTGCAAAAATACAGTACCAGAGATGTGTTTACAAAGCTAACTTTCCCAAACAGATCTTTCACCCCAGAGATTGACTTCAGTGGCTACAGATGCCTGAGGGGCAGTATGCAGCAACAAAACAGGCTTAGTACTCTCCCACGTACCCACAAGTTGCAGGATTGTTTCAGAAATAGTACTTAACTGGGTTCTCTGTAATAGCAAAGTCTTTCTATACTTACTTCTAAAACTTTGGCCACTGGAACCCAAAGTAGCAGCAGCTGAGAGGCGACTCTGTGAGCCTGCAGAGGCCTTTGCTGTAGGATCCTGAAGCAGGAGAGGTGCTATCGACTTTGTACCACCTGGCCTGCTAACTGGGTTAGATAAAGACTCTTCACAGCAGCTGCTGTTTGTGCTATTCTGCCCTTAAGGAGAAAGCAATCACAGGTGAAAAAGGTTGGACAGTGAATCTCAAGAGCCTTGCTCTACAGCCCAGACAAGAGCCTTCATTTTGCCCAACAGTCTGCTTGCAAAACACTATGAAGTTTAACAGCAGATTACCACATCACCTGAGCTACTGCAACCACAAACATGTGCTCTCAGCCTGCTGCTGTGACAGGCAATGTGCCCAGTTGCAGCCTCAGTATGTGGTTTACAGCAACACAGTGAATTCTGCAGCTGTGATCAGAGTAGTGCAAACAAGGTCAGTTTTGCACCCTGTTCCCAGATAATTTATTAATATTGAAGCCGTGTCTCTCGTCAATGTTTTGGACACAAAAACTATATATCCAAGAACAAATGGGCCAAGAGAGCTCATGACCTTTTCTCTCTCAGGAATGGCACCCTGGAAGCTGCTCATTTTGAATCTGGTAATTGGAATATTCAGTGACAACAACATGCATGAACAACACAGATTCATAATGCAACAGAGGGAGTGAACATTTCATTGGCATGTTCTCATAGAGATTCCTGTCTCAGTCATGTAGCCAAAGCTGGAAACCTAGATCCTAAGGGTGGGAGGAAATTCCCTTGGGAAGCCAGTACATTACAGAGGAAACATTCGAGTTGCTCCGTTCATCAGCTCCCAGACACGTACTTTGCAATTAACAATTTTCCTCTTTCGTAAATCTCAACAGACAAACGTTTTATAGACCACAGGCCATATATAAGTATATGCTAGGCTTCTTACATATTAACAACTATTTTAAGACAAACTATTTTGTAAACTTCTGGAGAAAAAAAAAAAGCCCTACCTTTTTCACTAGTATCTGCTGTTGAAATGTCAAGAGCACTGAGTGCAGCTTCCAAATCCTGCACTTGCTTTAATAAGCGCTCCCCTTTATCTGGCAGCATCCGAACATTCACTGTAGCCAATGTACTCTGCAAAAAAGAAAGAAACCAAAACTTGAGTGTGGTCACCAAGCTCTCTACCAACACAGAACAATCAGGTCAGAAGTCTAAAAAGAACTAATCCTATCCCATTTTAATTTGCTTTTAGATACTGTTCTGTAGTCTCCAAAAGCTTTCAAGTGCCATTCAGTGCAATTGAACAGTCTTTTAGCAGAAACCATTAGGTTTCTCTGGAAAACTAACAATTAGTGTTTCTTTAGAAAATATGGAAGGACACAGGGATTCCTCCTTTTTATGAAACAGGCAGTCAGGTGAGTCAGACAATCTTAACATCTCTCAAAACATCTAAAACATTTAACCCACTTGCACCTTTCTCTCTGTGCTTGCACAAGCAACAGTTCTGACTTTATTTCAAAGTTCTATTCTCAACTCCAGACAAAAACGGGGGGGTTGGCAACTTTTGGGAAGAAAAAAAAAGCAAACAGGCAGGTAGTTTATTTCACCCCAGTGTAAGCTTTCACAGCTAAATCACTCCTACTGCACAAGGCCAAGAGACAGCCATGTTATTTACAAAGGTTAAACTGGCTGTGCACTATTCCATTTTATGCAAATTATATTCAGGGTAAAAGGCAGTTTTGACCCTCAGGTGGGTCAAAACTGAGCATCCCCAAAGGCAGAAGACTGTACTACCATCGAAGTTATTGATTTGTATCTGCTTATTACAACCAGTCTGTACAAAGGCTGAATTGCCTTCCATGCCACATCTTCCTAAACCCCATTTTGAGTTTCGGCTGTGAGGAGACATATTCTGATGCCTCTCATGAGTAACAGAAATCACCTTGAAAACAGAACAATAAAACCTCCAAATAATAGGTGCAATAATGACCTTTTTCTGTTTCAGCTGGAGTAGAAGACGGTTATGAAGCACTGTAGGGTCCTGGGGTCCTTCCATGTGATATGATGCCGCTGCTCCTGGTAAAGGTGTCCCCTGCACCCTCTTTCCTGATTTTCCTGAAGAAATCTCAACTGATTTCTCAGGTTTACTTTCAACTGATGAGGAACAAACAAATTGTTCTTTATCATTATCACTGGCAGAGGCTTCACCAGGAGACTGTGGCAGCCCTGGCCCGAGTTGTGCCTTGGGCAGCTCTGCCTCTGCCCTTCCCCTCAGGGCAGCACAATCTGATGCTGACTGTGCTCCCGCTGGGGAAGGGGCATCTTCCTTAGACATTGGTGTCATTTCACCATTCTTCTGACCATTGCAATCTTTCTTTCTTGTGTCTTTATCCCTACAACTTTTTAAGCTTTTTTCTCCAAGCTGCTCCTCTCCTGGAGGCTTGGTACTCGTACTTTGCTTTCCAAGACTTAGTGGTAAGAGTTTTGATCTTGTGCCTGGCTCCTTGTCCACACAATCAGAAGGCTTCTTGGATTCCCTGGCACTGCCACCATATTTCTCTTCCTCTGAAAGTGTATTTTTCTCTTTCCTGGTCTCAGAAAGGCAAAGTTTGGATTCAGACACTGTAGTCTCCTGAAGTTCTGGGTCACTTTTACTTCCTGTGGATGATTTTTTTTTATTTTTGAGCTCTTCCAGAGGTACTGTCTCTATGGAGGAATCAGAGGTCAATTTCTTTTCTTTATGTGATACCAGCACACTCTCATTCTCTGCTTTAGCTCCTTTTGCTTTAATTTCCTCTCCATTTCTTTGCTTCATTTGTTTCCAGGATGATGGTGCATGATTCTCATCTAGCACTTTGAATGGATTTCTTTGGCTAGTGGGATTGAAGAAAGGTACTGTTCTGGGCTGGGATTCCAAGGGGTTTGACACTTTGGTAGCTTTTGGATCCTGCAATATGTACATGGCAGTAAATGCTAATGTACAAATTATTAAAGCCTGTTAATAACACACAAAACCTTATCACCTCAAGCAAGACTTCATCCTCTACCAAGGTCATCTTTCCTATCATTCTAACAGAATCAGGGTAACATTTCATAAGAAATCCAAAACAAAAGCTGGTTTTCTACTTTTTTGGCAATTCCCATTGTTTTTTGGGATCAAGTCCCAGTAGCACAATCTCTAGAAAAAAAGCTCTAGAAATCAAATCCAAGCTTCTTCTAAGACTGAAGAATACTGAGTACTTCACACAACTTAGAAGAAAGAGAAATCTCCTCTAGAGGACAGCAGGCCTGATACACTTCTTAGCTGGAAAATATAAAATCTCCCACTAAGTAGTTTCAGAGGTGATTATGGTACACGGAATGTAAAGCCATGCCAGAGTAAGGCGACACTATAATACGAACAAAACACTCTTACCTGCCACGGGAAGCTTCCACACCATTTCTTCCCATTCAACTTACTCTTAAGGCATCGGTAAAACAACCTACCAAGGATTAAAACAAGATTTCAATCCCAGGAGCCAATGAAGAAGTGACACCAGCAAGGAGGGTTATTTACAGACCACGAACAAGACGGGGCACCACTCTGGAAAGTGCCTCGAGCTGTTTATTTTTCAGCATCAGTCTCATTACATCATTATGACAACGGGAAGATGCTAGCAGCTCACAGTCCAGGCAGCAGGCCAGAAAACTTAATGTTACAATATACTTTATAAGCTTCTTGACCAATCACACAAAGCAAAAGCATATTGACAGTAGTTCTATCCAACCACTATAAGCACACGTTTAGTTAAAACAATGCTTGCTTGTTTCAAATACAATACCTGTTTGTAAGAGACAATGGACAGAGCTCCATTCTTAAGCTTTAACCTTCCTAATATCTTGCTAGATAAACTTTCTGCAGCTTAGAGAGCTATTCAGACAAGCATTAATATACAAGCTTATTGTTCTATTTGCCCTTGCCTTTTCTACAGTTTAAATAATTTTTCTGCTGACCTATCTCATAACTGTTGCTTTAGCTCTATTCACAATTCTGCTGTATCTGAGGCCTGCCTTTTGCAGCTTTCCCAAAATCCTCTAATTTTATAGATTCCCACAAAGAAGCTCTAAGCATTATTTTAAAAGTACTTTGCACCAAAAACATCACAGACAAGTTCTACAAGTCTGTACTTTATATTCAGACCTTTGCATAACAAAAGGCTGTGAACGCTGGCAACAGAGCTTTTTACAGGAGTAGTGTTCTCTGACTAAAGATTCCTAGGGTTTGAGGTTTTTCTAAATTTTAGCAATATAAGACTAACTGCTCAGGCAAAAATACTGTCTATGTTTAAAGCCTTAGAAGCATCTTATGATTTCAAGGTGCAAGGAGACAACTCTTCTTTTAGTTACACTGCACAGGCTACCTCATCTTTATAACAACTCTTTTTTTAAACTAGCCGCCAACCAAGATTGCTGCAAGTACTTTATCAGAGCTAACATTGAGGAATTTGATGCTGAGTTTGGATGAATCCAATCACAGAGCCATGTTAAATTCTGTTAAAAACAAACATTATCTGATGACCCAGGTTTATACTATTGGATGTAACTGCTAATAAAAGCGGCAAACATTTGGAAGCAGGGTAAGTGAAGGCCCCAGGGCTCAAAGACTCTCTTCAATTCTAGAAGGAAACTGCAAGTTCTCTCTGGTTCTCCAACACCATTTGTTTCAACATGTGCAATAAACCACTGTTTTCACTTTGAATGATTGGTAGTTCAACTCTCTCACTTGTTCATAAATAATAAAGAGAGCTAAGAGCCTCCTGATCCTAAGAATAACAATCTTTATTTTTAAGAGGCAGCATCCTACAAAGTAGGGCTTCAAAGATGCCATAAAAATGAGATACTCTAAATAATGGGCCTCCTTTCCCACAGAACGTAGGTACAGCTTAGGTGGACGTTAAATCCTCATTACAGAAAAACTACTTAATCACAGGATTCAAGTTTTTCTGACGTAAATGACTAAACGACCATTAGTCAGAATCAGTTTGAGAACGTAATATTTTAAGCACTGAACATACGATAAAGAAGGGAAAAGGAGCACAGGTTTTACCCGTTTGAAGGCAGACATTCGGTTTTTTAAAAATTTGAGGAACTTACTGGTA
>NW_005054320.1:1648036-1662516 GCF_000277835.1 Geospiza fortis
GCTGAACCAGGACTTGCAGCTCCACCACGCACCCCTCATGGATCAAGCACTGAGAAGCAGGAACCCTGAAGGGAGGAAAGGAGAAGCGGAAGAATACAGTCAAGACGAACTGCCCAGGAAACTGCCACCGCAAAGCAATCACTTGCGACAAAACAAAGGCTACGTAAGAAAACAAGTTTGAGATTGCTCACAAAGCAGTGAACTTCCCTCAGGACAGCCAAGTGTGTCCCCTGTCGCATCGTCCCCCTCCTGCCGCCCCTGCCCTGCACCTACGGCGCTGGGAGGACGAAGCCGCAGGCAGCGGGGCCCTGCGTGCCGCACACGTAGAAGCTCTTCCCTTTGTTGGGGCCATCGCGGACGCCCGTTTTCAGGAAGCAGAGGGACCCTGCGGAACGGAAAAGAACGGAACTGGTCAGGCCGAGCCCCCCATACACCGCCCCTCATGGAGGCCCCCGGGCCGCCCCTCACCGTGCTCGGAGCACAGCACGGCCTCCATGGCCGGGGAGGGCCGGAACAGGCGGGAGGGGAGATGCTAAGGGGGCGCGGCCGCACGGCAAGGGGCGTGGTCTTGTGGGGGTGGCCTCGGGCCCCGCCCCGGTGGTGCGCCCGGCGCGGCCGCGCTCCCAAAGGCCGCGCGGTGGGGAGGGAGCTGTGCTCCACCTGGGACACGGCCCTGTCCTGGAAACGGCTCTAGCTGCCGCGCCTGACAGCATCATCCCGCCAAGCTGGACACACGTTTAAAAGTAAAATACTTAAAGGTGAATGTAAGTTGAAATAATAGTACAAACACCACAGATCATCAGGAACTTGAAAGAAACTGGTTTTTTTTCTCTTCTGTATTTAAGACGGGAATACAGTTTTACAAAACGTGTGCATTTCTCAATTACTGCTTTTGTTAATGACAACTCCAGTAAGAGAACGACTCTGGTAATAACAAAGTTATGGAAGGGTTATAATGTCGGTACAAAAACATGCACAACATTTACACTAAATAACAGATTACTGACATTAACACAGGCAGCCAAATTCAGCCATGGTGTAAACTCTTGCAACCCCCCTGACCTGCTTGAAGGCTGCATTTGTCTCAGTACCTGTGTGAAAAATGTACTTTTTACACAATACTATCGATTTTGTGCTTCCACATGTGCCTTGGAATTTTTTCTCCTAAACACAGCCTTTTGGGCCAGCACCTACTCCTCCACAATGCATTCATACAGTGTGTGCCCTTCTGACATTCAGCAACGGCCCTGCTCAACTTGTTTCAAGCAGGAATACAGAATAAAAAAAATTTCCAGGCAAGTGCACAGCTTAACGAGTGTTGAATACGACAAGGGACTGTGATTGGAATGGTAACAGTAGCGACAGCAATAATGACCTCACTGCAGAGCGTTACCTGGCAAATACTGGGATTTTTGGTTCTTTTTTTCCTAATGAGTGCCCACAGGTACAATCTCTCTAACACATTAGAAGTACAAAATGCAGGAGTTAGAACCTCCCTATTATTAATTTATTTATTCCTGCATTATGCTAAGAGCCAGCTTTCTGGAGCTTAAGTGTTCTTGCTGTAACAGCCTGTTCTTAAACCAGCAAACCATGTACTGAATTTTAAGCATGCAGTTATATTTTACATGGGAACACAATGGGATTCAGGCTAGTTCAGAAAGTCAAGTTGCTTTGTCCAGAGATGGATATAAGCTGAAATACATCTCTGAGTCAGGAATAAAGACAAATAGGACATCTAAATACAGTACTGGACCGAGGCTCTGCCTCATAACACTTCGCTTCTGTGCCTCTGAGTAAGTCATACAAAGACAAAACTCAATGAGTGTACACCCCATTTTTACCCAGATGGAAACATTCTGATCATGATTTCCAAACAATCTGCAGCAAAACCTCATACAAAGCACTTCTGGGGAAAGGTAGAGGCACAGACGAGCAGACACAGAGTAAACAAACGCAAACCCTTGGTCCTTAAGTCCATTTGCTACTGACACCCACCCCCAAGGAATTATCCTGCTCACTTACATCTCTCTGGCATACACAGTAAGGCAGGGTTTTAACGCCACAAAGTAAGGAAGGGGGTAGCCCACAAAGGCACAGAAAGGTTCCTCAAGCTGGATATACTTGAATGATCCACCTCATCCCTCTTTTCCTTATAAAACTTGCCACCTTTGCATCTTGTTTCACTGCCAGCCGCTTGGCTGTGCTCAGTTTTCCTTCTTTGGCAAGCAGGGCTGATCAACCCTCTCACAGAGGCCTAACAAGGTAATGTCTGTACAGTGCTTAAGAACATGCAAAGTGCAATATAAGTGCCAAACGTTCTTATTTTTGAGATTAATGAATTAATACTCCAAGAAATAAAAGCACTGAGGTAACTACAGCTTAAATACTACATTCCCTCATGATTAAAAAAAAACCAAAAAACCAGCTGTCTTCTCTCTAGAAGATGAATCCTGAATATGAAGTGATAATATCTCATTTATATTCTGTCAGGTTTAGCAGAGCCACAGAGTGCCCTTTTAATAACAGCAAAACATGAGCTGAAGTCCTCAAAGAAACCAAGAATTCTGCACTAATGATTTCCTCAGATCCCACCTCTGTGCTGTTCCCAGCACGTTTACTCCCATTCATTACATCCAGAGGAGCTGGTGTCCCATGCCGCTGAAGCAAAACACAGTCCAATGTCAGATATGGCATTCTGATGGCTGAACAGACAGAAATATCCCCCAGCAAAGGTAAGCAGGACCATAATCTGCATGAGCGCTGGGAAAAGTTCAGGTTTTGTCTTTAGTGAAGTCCACGTTGTTCAGCTGGGAGTAAGGCTTTATGTCTTATCCAATGCACAAGCTCCTATCAGAGCACTACAGCTATCAAGTCTCAGCTGATTATCGTGGTGGTCAGAAGAGGATGGATGTAACAATGAATTAAACACTGCACATACCTTTTCTGTTTTGTTCCTGTATCAGCTTTGGCCAATGGACCCAAGATTCAACTGACTAATGATGTGGTCAATGAAACCAAGTCCTGCTTTCCTTATGTGCTGTATGATAATGATGTGCAGAAGAGTCAGTAGCACGCCAACCAGTAAACAAACACTGCTGTAAAATGCTAATGCAAGTACCAGAACCCAGCTGTTTCTATGTGAAAAAACACAGGAAACATCCTGACAAGGTGTCCTGGTTCTGGTGAAACACTACCAGCTGAAGTAGGACCTGCTTAGTGGTTTCATTCTGTTTTCCCACGCCAGTGCTTGTGTCAAATGTTCCCTTCATCGATGCTCTGCAGCTTCAGTCTTTGGCTGGCATGGGGCCTGGCACCACGCCGGATGTTCCCACTGCTTCCTGCCAGAGTCCATGAGGGGAACAGGGCTCCTGGTAAAGCATCTTCTCCAAACAGGCTGAGTTTCACATCAGCTTCTATAGCTCGGGCCAGACTGGCTGCATAACTGTCCAGAGATTTATGCACTTCAGCTTTTACATGAAGAAAAGAATTCTTTGCAGCCTCTGAAAAAAAAAAAAACAGGTAACAGTTGGTAAGCATGGCTGTGCAAATTCTTGAAAACTAATATAGATCCTGTTGTAAAGGCATGAACATGCCCTCTGGAAAATAACTACAGAGTTATTTTCCAAAAGTTATTTACCAACAATACTCAAGCTTCCTACACCATTCTATGAACACAAAGCTTCCAGAGCCTCAGACCTGGGATAATCTGCAGCTATTTTCGTAGCATCTGTACACCTCTCTACCCACCAACATGTTGACCAATACAAGAGTTCATCCTAAATGTAACTCTTCAGTGAGGCTGCTGAAATAATTTAAAGCCTCAGGGATGCTGAAAAGCCTGAGACTCACCAGGGAGAACTGCTAAACCTGTGGGGAATTGTGCACTGAGACTTTCCTCTTTCATTCTCACAAGAAATTAGATGTCTGCTCCTAGGTAATCACTCAGAAAGATAGTGGGAAATGTATGCTAATGTGTTTGTACAAGGAAATATTAATCTCATGCTGGGAAGAGGGCAAAAGAGAATTTTGCCAAGATGTTTAAAAATTCCATAGAAAAAATTCTCATTATTTCAGGTTTTATTATTACTTGATTCTTAAAGGCATTCTGCTCATTTTCATCCTGTCCACAATCACATATTGTTTAGAAAACTCAGTTGTTATTATCAAGTCTTCTATTTAAATTTTTGTAACTATCAGAATAAATTAATGTTCTGACATTTTACAGATGATCACTGCAATGTTCTGCTAGCCCAGAATCAACAAGCTGACTGAAAAAATTGCATGTGGTTCATCTGTTTTCACCCATACATGCTGAAGAACACACCCAGTAAAGCAAAGTAGAATTTAAGTAAGAAAAAGTAAATTAAACAGAATAAAATTATATTCAAATCATTGAAGTCTGTAAATGGAAGAATTTCAAGTCTGTAAGTGACAAATTTGACAAGAGACAGCAAATGAGAACCACAGAGATAATGCAACCAAAATATGAGGGCAGGAAAATATATTTCCCAAGAAACACAAAACAGGCAAAACTTGTAACAGCCACTAAGATGAGTGGAATTGCAGAGAGGATACTGCTGTGCAATTTAATTTTTATATATGCAGGGAATCCCAGCTTCTAACTCTTGTCCTTGACTGCTGCTACTTGAGATCTAGAAGAAAGGCCTGGTTTTGCTTTCTGTTGTACCTGCATGAATGATCAGGTCTGTCAGGGCACACAGTGGTCAGATACTTTTCAAGACAATTCTCAAGGTCCTGTGAGGTTTCCTGAGCATTCAGTATAGTTGACTCTGAGCATTTTCATACTTACCCCTACACTCACCTTTGATTTGTTCCACTTCATCTTCAAATGTCACTGAACTCCTCCTTCGAGGAGGACAGATGCAGTGCGGGGCATGAGGGCCATCTGAGCTATAATCTTCAAGAAGTGTTGTATCTGTTCCTGAAAAGAGCAAGAACCCCCAAGTAAAACAGTAACATGGAGATACAATATGGTAACAAAACATTTTCAACCTATTTTCAGCAGTTCCTTCAAAAGAGGTCTAAATCCAGCTTTTGTGAGTAAATTTCAGCTCACATTAAACACTGCACAGGAGAAGAATGAGGTCAGTTTTCATTGAAAGGATTGGGAAATATTCCGATTAGAGACTGGGCATTGCAGGCCCCAGGATCATGTGCAGCAAGCAACACGCAAGAGGGACTAAGGCTTCCTTCTGCTCTCTAGTAACTCACAGTAAAAGCATACAAAGTGAAACAGTATTTCTCAGTAGATCACCGTGTGTCTATTCCCAGGCTATGAACTGCGCTCCCTCCTTAACCAGCAATGGCACTTCTAACAGCATTTTGGCATCACTTCAGTTTTGTTCATTTGTTTAAACTGCTGTCACAAGATGGTAACACCACATTCTCTTAACTGAGGCAGGTTTACCAGGAGGCTGCTCTCTTTTATCACATACAACTGCAGAATATCTACAACAGACAGAAAACAACTACCAAAAATAAATCCCAGCTCCACAGACTTATTGGAAAATAATCCCAATATTACCGGGTGGAACGTGCCTGGGCTCTTCTGGGCCTTGCTGCTTGGCCAGAGGTGGCAGCTGTGGGGTTTCACCTCAGAGACACCTTTTGGCTGGCTGTATATTGCAGCCAAGCACTTAGACAAGTCCAGACAAGCAGGAATTCAGATATAACCTCCGATGGAGAAGCTTTAGGCGAGGTGAAGATGGAAAGGAGATTGATTCTGCGGAGGGCTTAATCCAGAGTTTTATTCCAGGGTCACTGATCTCTGAATCTTGGTAACAGCTCCAACAGAATCCCAACCGCATGGTCTCAGTGTCCTTTTAAGCTCGGGGGGAGAGGGAGGAAGGGATAGATGTGCCACCAACCAGGTAGGAGGGGGGAAGGCTCAGGGGACAATGACACTCCGATGGCCCAATTGTCCCCAGGGCTGAGAGGCATCTTTTGAACTTCGCCAATCAGACAATGGCCTTGCTGACCTACTGAGATTGATGGACAGCTCTCAGCAGGAGGCAAGGAGAGGGGAAGGGAGAAGGTATTGGCACAACCGGGAGGAACTGGGATAGCTGAAAGAGGGAATCGCATCACACTGCAACACAGACTTCCTTTACAAAAGTAGGAAACAAACTCCTTACACCAAGCAACCCTTAAAAGATCACCCTCTGGTGTCTCTAGAGCAGAAATACTCTCTAAAATAACTACTGCAGTTAAGGACTGGTAGCTGAGTTAACTGCCAGAAAAATCTAGCAAGAGATCTGAATAGAAAATTACCATCAGAACTCTTTTTCCCTTTTCCAAGCCATCTTCAATTGAGAGATCTTAAGTAGTAATGAAATCATAAGCTGAAACCATCCTAAGTGTTTATGTTTACACTGCAGGATGAACAAGACAAGGTCTCTTACAAAATAGGAAACAAAGAAGCACATTGTTCACAGCACTTTGTTGCTCTGTTCCTTATGGATACAGAGAAAGTCTCCAAAGAACAACAGAAACTGAAGGAGAAGGGCACAAAAGCACCGAGTCTTGTTCCCAGGACACATTACCAAGGGAGTGTGCCACCATTCCGCAAGTAAATCTATTGAGGGCAAGGGAGGAAAAAAGCAACTGCAGTAGTTTTGTTGGAACAGCTAGAACAGATGCTTCATGTTATTTGTCCACCAGGAGACATCTGTGGCTGCAACTATTGACTGCTGCCACAAGACTGCTGCCAAGGGCAAACTTCTGCCCAAGTAGGGACCAAAAAACTTGCAGTTACCTGAATCCTGTGAGCAGCTGAAACCTGTATCTCCTGTGCTGCTGCTGTTTCCCAATGGCCTCCCACCTGCCATGAGGGCAGTAAGGTGAGGAGATAGTCCCAAATCTGCAAGAAAGTTTTGTTTTTGTTACACAGTGAATGGTTAAGGAGCTTGGAGAGGTAAAAACCTCTGCAACCTTCTAGTAATATCCACTCTACTGCCTTCTTTATTATTCTGCATATAAAACTTACCTTGGTGAAGCAGAGAGACACAGCTTCTGGACTTCCCATCTTAGAAATCCAGTCAGCACCTTTCAGGTTTGGAAAAGCAAGTCTCCTTTCTTGCTACACCATCTCCCTCCCACTCTTGCTGCATCTGTGTGTTTTATCAGCCAGACAGGCTGAGCACCAAACATATGCTCTCACATGTATGGGGAGATTGGCCAGGCATCTGCTAGACAGAGAATAACCTGGTAGCCACAGGCAGCTGTGACAGGCCATTAGTGTGGGAAGAATCTCAGGAGCAAGGTTGGGGCACAGAGATGCCCAACTTCTTTCAAATCTCCAAAACAAGAAGGGAGGAGATTGTGGGATTTTTACAAAGGTGATGCTTTGGATCCCACCCTGAGATTCTGTTGTGAGTTTGCTGGGAGTCTTTTTCTCCTCCCTATCAGCCTCTAGCTAAGATATCTAATAAGAAGCTGACAGCTTCAAGTTTATCGCTTGGAAAAAGAAAGAAA
This sequence comes from Geospiza fortis, assembly GCF_000277835.1. Classification (NCBI taxonomy): domain Eukaryota; kingdom Metazoa; phylum Chordata; class Aves; order Passeriformes; family Thraupidae; genus Geospiza; species Geospiza fortis. Next base: position 1,655,534 of record NW_005054320.1, read on the forward strand.
TTTCTAGTCTTTTCCCTCCCCACTTCAGTTTCCAATGTATTAATCCATAGCACTTCCTGGATACAGACTTGTCAAAGCTCCTGGAGGTTATGTGGCTACAGCTCCATAACTCTTTCATTTGCATGACAGTCTCTCCCAATGTTCCCAGGTTGCAGAAAAGATAACAGATGCCTTGCTGCTCTCATCTTCCTTCTGCATTTTAGATCATCCTTCCAATTTCAGTTCCTGCCTTTGCATGAAATATCCCTTGAAGATGTTCTATTTTTGGAAGCTTCTGAACATGATCAGGGAAATTATTAAAAATCTGAATGTCACTGCATTGCTACTTAAAAAAAAAAAACAAACCAAGCCACCAAACTGAGCAACTGGAGGACTCAGTCTGCAACTTGGGAACACACCAAACAGTTTTATGGTTTAACACAGTTTTACTTTGCTTATGGATCTTTTCTTCCCAACAATTAAGCCTAAAAGTTGAACTTGCAGAAAAGTTATGCCAGTGGAACCTTAGTGGATTTTAAAGAGTTGTAGTATAAGGCCATTAATCAAAGAAAAAGTACAGTAAAAAGTACTTTTGGTAGAGCTCAAATCTGGGCAACACAAAATGAAAGGCACACAAAAGGAAATGCTTGAGAAAGAAGAAAATAAATTATTTTTATTGACCTCATTACTATGTCTTCTCTGCCTGAGAAAGTTTTACTATAGTAGGAGAACAATGTTAACTATAAAAAAAGAGAAAAATTCTCCTTTCAAATATAACCTGACTGATAAAAGACTGCTAAAAATTCCAGAAACATCCAACTCTCTTTAGAGAGCCCTGAAACATGCCAAACACAGGCAGACAGGAAGTCTTGCTCTTGGTGATATTAAGAAAGTGTCCTTTGCAGCCACATCTTACCTGTGATCCTGTTGGAAATGCTGAAGAGCCTCGATGTCCTGTGCTGCTGAACAAAGGACTTGCGGTAATGCCGATCCCCAAAGCACATTCCCAGGAGTTCCTTGCGCACCGTTTTGTTCCACAGCCCATAAATTAGCGGATGGCAAATGGCACTGGAAAAGGACAGCCATGTAGCCAATGTCTCCAAAGCAGGGGAAATACTGTTTTTACCCCAAAGTGCCTCTGATGTTATTACTACCATGTAAGGGCCCCACGTAATGACAAAAGCCCCAATGACAACCAAGATGGTTATGAAAGCTTTGCACTGGTTGGCTGAGTAAACAACCCCTTGGAAAGCGTTCCTTCGGCTGCCAGAGGATGACGTGGAGGTGCTGGAGTTTTTCCTCCCATTCCTTTGTGAGTCCTCCTCCACAATGACAACACTCCCACAGTGAATTTTGCGGGCCTTAATCCTTGCCACACGGAATATGAAGCCGTAGCAGATCATCATGACCACGAATGGCAACAGTGCACACCAGATCTGCCAAAAGGCCGTGTAGGCAACCTCCTTGTGCCAGGCTGCCACACACATCCACTTGAATTGGTCAAACTCCAAGGAGGACCAGCCAAAAAGGGGAGGGAGGCAGCCAATAAGGGAGTGCAGCCACACATACACAAGAGCTACCACTGCTCTGTTGCCCGTTATCTTCATCGGATAAACCATCGGGTACAGCACAGCGTAGTACCTGCGGGGCAAGAAAATAAGTAGTCCACAGGAGCATAAAAGACATACAATAAAGAAAAGAACATGCTTTAATGATGCTGATATCTAGTTCTTTTTGCTTCAAACAGGCTCAGAAGCCCTGTTTCTAGAAACAGGTACATGTAAAAGTAGGTATCACCACAGTCAAGACTGTCAAACTTGGCTGAAGGCACACATGCAACCATTAAATCTGCTCTTATGTGTGAGTGTATGCTTAGGGTATAATCTGGAATTTTAAGTCACTATTTCATGTTTATTAAATAGTATGCTATTATATCATCAAGAGCTTTAAAAACCTCTGGATGAATGTCTGCATTTTCCATTATTGATGGTATCGCTTTCTCTTGCTCCACATCAAAATTTCATGAGGGGCTGAAGTAAAAATGATACACCATCAGTACACCGTGTAACCCTCTGCAAGTGCTTCTCAACTCTATGAACAAGCAGTGGTTACTCTATGAGAGGAGCAGACAATTTGTTACAATTCATTGCCAAAGAGCAGCTTACCGATCTATAGCTATGAGTCCCAGAGTGAGCATGCTGGCTGAGCTGATCAGCATGTAGAGCAGGGCTGAGAAATTGCACCAAACAACCCCAAAGATCCATTCTCGCCTGATGGAGCTGGTCACAACAAAAGGCAGCACCAGCACGGAGAGTAGAAAGTTGGAGAGAGTCAGGCTGAACACAAACTTGTTGCTCAAGGTGAGAAGGTACGACTTGCGATACAGAGTGACAACAATCACCAGGTTGCCCAAACAGATGAAGATGGCAATGACAATTATAGCAACGGACTCAGTGACTCTGACTGCCCCATCTTCCTCTGTGGTCAGGTTCCTCAGGCCCTTTCCATTGCTGAGGGAGGAATTGCTGCTCATGGTCAGAGTGTGCAGATCTGGAGCAGCCAAGACATGCTGAGCAGCTAGAAGCAGAACAACGCTCAGAAACATCCAGGTAATAGTTCTTCAAACTCTTTCCAAAGACTGGAGGCCCTTTTGCCTTTGTTAAAATTTACCTGTAGTATGCAGGAAACTACATATTTTAGATTGGCAAGTGAAGGGGCAGTAAATTGCCTGTGGGCACACCAAAGAGGCTAACACCAAGCCTAGAACAGGGAAGACAAGAAGAGGTGAAGGGGAAGGGAAATAAGAAAGAAAATAGGCAATTTTTACTTTAAAATTTTATACAGATCTTACTTGTTTCTAAGTCCTACTTACCAGCCCCTTCATCTAGGCTGCGAAGAGACAAGAATATCACTTGTTTCTTCAAGAAACAAGACAAATATCAAATATCTTTGCTTATCTTACTTTAAAGAAAGCCACTTTTTAAAAAATTTCTGCCTATCCTGATAGTTACCTTGTATTCTGCCTATACAGCATTTGCTGGTGGTCTATGGATGCCAGGCTAGTCATACTCTGCTATTGTACTGCACTAAATAGTTTATTTAGTTGTTGTTTTGCACTGGGTTTGGTATTTAAAAACATACTGAATAGTATATTTGTATCCTCATGGGATTCCCCTCTCATATCACATGGTCTTCCCCTCTCCCCTAAGCCCTAGTGGTGGTGGTTTCTCCCTGGTCTACCCCTCCCCTCGCCCCTCTCCTCACTTGTATCCCACTGGCTGTAGCCCCTCTCCACCCCCCTTCCCCTGCGCTTAAAATCTCCCGGGAAGAAACCTCCGACCTCTCTTTGCCTCCCTTGGACTTCTCTGGAGTGGTTCCACAATAAAGTGGGACGATGGATCATGATGGATCATTCCGAGAGGAAAGAGCACCTCTAGTCTTTTACTTTTGTCCTTGTAAGACTGTGAGGAGCAAGGGTCCAGAGCTAGCTGGATCGGACCTGAACGGCTCCAGAGATCAGTCTTACATCCTGCTGACTCTTCCTCAACAGTTGCTAAGTAACCTTCAAAAACTCAGGGACCACCACTGCATGTACTCTCCCAACATAATTTCTGCATGTTCATAATCACCTTAGCTACACTGCTGATTGCATTTTACTGCCAACACCAAAGGACTGGAGGAATTGACTTTTTGTACATGAGGTCTGAAAGACACTTCCTTGCGTTAAGATGCGGTCCACGCTACAGAAATGCTTGAGAACCTTTAATCCTTGACTTCTCAGTGTTAGCATCCATCCATTGATTCGCAGCCTCATTTTGTGAAACCTTGTTATTTCTTCCAATTCCTTAGCAATTCGTCTTTTCCCTGCTGCCTTCACACGGCAACCACTTCTTACTTCATTCAGTCCTTCACGCATCTGTAGGATAATGAACAAATGAACAAACAAACAAAAAAATGCAAATATGCAGACCAAAAAAAAAAAGTAAAAGAGCCCATCAATGAATGGAAAGTTGATTTTCGCATTTCTGGGAAGGGATTCAGGAAAGTTATCTTAGCTAATTCTGCAACTGTGGCAGACACGGGTCCCAGACAGTACTCACAGAAATGCTTCCAACTGCATCGCTGTTGTGGCATTAGGCAGCACTGTCAGTCTGGAAAGACACCTTTTTCCCATTTTTATCTGTACTTTCCTAAGAACATAATTAAAGACATTACTGGGCCATGCTTTTCAAAAAACATAACTTGGCTTTTCCCTAGCCTGTGACTGAGGACATGTGCACAAACACTTCCCCTCGAGTTTCTTTCTCTCTCAGCATGCCTGCACCACCTCTGTGTGCCCTTCCAACACTTTTTGGCCGGAGCGAGTTTTGGAAAGGCGGCTTCCCCCGCGGCCGCACCCTGCGATACCGATGCCCGGAGTATCTGGAGCTCCCCGTCCCCTCACTGCCCTGCTGCACCCTGTGGGGTAAAAGTGACCTCGGGCAGAGGCGGCCCTCCCGGGCCAGGGCTGCCTAGGTGGGGACAGCATCCCATCCCATCCCGGCCGCGGACAGCGCGGTCAGGCTTCCCGCACACCCACCAAACGAGCGGGACCGAGTTGTAAATACGGTGGGAAACGGGGGTTTCGCCATTTTGCCCCCGCGCTCCCTCCGGCAGCGAACAAAGGGCTGGAAAAGGGTCCTCCGCCCCGGGCATCCATCGCCTCGCCCCCACCCGCCGGGAACCAGCGCGTCCCGCCGTCTTTGTTCCCCTCCTGGCTCCGCACTCACCGTCCGCCACCGCCAGAGCGGGACGTTCCTGGTTGGGGCGCCCGGGACCAGCCTCAGCCCGCCGCGCCTCCTCCCCGCCCGCCATGTTCTCCGCGGCAGCGCCGGGGCGGTCCGTGCACTTCCCGAGAACTCGGTTAAAAGGCAGGGGAAAAGTACTTTTCATGGATAAGGTAAAGTAATTTGCCCCAGCTCGTAGTGCCAGGCAGCCGTAGAGTGTAAGTGCTAGACTTCCTAGACCCCCAAACACTATTAAAAGAGACACAAATAAGATTTGGGAAAGATTTTTCCCCCGCACACACATCTGAAGGAAGACATCGGATATAGTGTCAGTGTAAAGGGCACAGTGTAAAGGGTGAACAAAAATTAAATGCTGTGCTTGTGCCTCCCTAGTTCCTCCCTTTCTCTGGCAATGCCCTTGAGCACAGAGGTTGACTGCCTTGATGTGGGCTGTGCTATATTTTGATTGCTCTGTGGAGGTTTTAATGCTGTGGACATCAGTTTCCTGTGGCTGCTGCCTCAGTTCGCTCCAATGTTCCAATAGCAGGAGCTGGACTGTGTGTCTTGCTCCTGTGCCAAGGGAAGTCCATAGGGAGTTAGTCTGCCCTTTTGATGATGCAGAAAAGCAAGACAAGCACCCACCCATCAGCACTGGAATATTAAGCTGATATATCATTTTCAACCAGTTCTACTGATACTTTTCTACAGGACTTTTTTAAGCTTACCACACCATTGCACTTTGACATTTTAAAAAGACCGTCTTTGGACGGCATTCAAAACCGTATCGTGTTGCCTTATATATTAGAACAGTGCACGGCAACAGTTCTATTACCATTAAGCTGCAAGGATCCCATAGCTTCTAAGCTTCATACCTTCTCAATGCTTCCTGTGGAGCAGTTCCTCTGAGCAGTGACTCCTCTGGATCCTTGCAGCAGCCATCTGACTCCTCTTCTTGCTATACCCTTTTATGGCACTTGTTCTCATTAGTTACAGGTGTTCTTAATCTCTAGTAATTAATCCCAGCTGCAACTCATGGAGGGGTAATATTACATTCTACTGCCCCCCTACACTGTTGAATCAGCACAAGAGATTCCACAATGAGCAAAAACTGATGCACAGAAGTTCCACCTGAATGCGAGGAAGAACTTATTTTCTGTGCAAGTGACTGTGCACTGGTCGCCGAGAGAGGTTGTGGAGTCTCCCTCACGGAAGATATTCCAGACCTGTCTAGGCAGAATCCTATGCCATGTGCTCTGGGATGACTCTGCTTGAACAGGGAAGTTGGACCAGATGATCCACTGTGCCCCATTCTAGCCTTGCCCAGATGTGATACTGTGTGCACACACGTGTGTGTACTAACATAGCACAGAGCACCTGTGTGACGGAACGAGGTAATGCTTGCTGCAACTGTGAGTGTGGCCATGGAGATGGTCCAGGGCTACCAGAGGCTTCAGAGCTCCCCAAAACTGCTCCTACTCAGCTGTCCCACTGCTCTTGGTGAAGTATCTATGGGGAAGTGGCTGGAGGCACAAGCACTTGTGGGGCACACAAACATTCTCCACTGGCTTCTGCAGCCCATCTTTGCTGGAACAGGAGTTTGGGTGAGCTTGCTGGCTCTTCATCCTGGGCAGAGGAGATTAGAGAGCCCACTCTCCCCACGGTGGCTCCAGCAGCACAGAGAAGTGTGGACTCCCTTCCTCACCCATCTGCCCCCCCCATATCACCTCACAGAATCACAGTCTGGGTAGGTTGGAAAGGGCCACAATGGGTCATCTGGTCTGACCACCCTGCTCAAGCAGGGTCATCCCAGAGTACATGGCACATGGTTGTGTCTAGACAGGTCTGGAATATTGCCAGTGGTGGAGGCATCACAACCTCTCTGGGCAACTTGTTCCAGTGCTTGGTCACTGCACAGTAAAGAAAGTCTTCCTTATGTTAACGTGGAACGTCTGTGCATCAGTTTCTGCCCATTGCCTCTTGTCCCATTGCTTGGCACCACTAAGAAGAGCCTGAACCCATACTCTTGGAATCCCCTCTTTAGATATTTGTACATCTTGATAAGGGCCCCTCTCAGCCACCTCTTCTCGAGGCTGAACAGGCCCAGCTTCCTCAGCACTTCCACCTAATGAAGATCAGTCACTTAATCATTTTCGCTGCCCTCCGATGGACCCGCTCCAGGAGCTCCAAGTCTCTCCTGTCCTGCACAGAACACTCTAGATGTGGGCTCACTCGAGCTGA
>NW_005054320.1:1662700-1672826 GCF_000277835.1 Geospiza fortis
CAGCCGGCGCGACTTTACCTTCGGGCCGTGGAAGCTGAGCGCCGCCCGGACGCATATCATGAAGTCGGCGCAGGCCGAGAGGTGGGGCGGGCTCCGGGCCGGGGGCGCAGGGGGACACACCACAGCACAGCACGGTGTCCCCGCTGCTCGGGGAGCCACCGCGGGGCTGCGGCCTCAGCCGTCACAGCGAGGGGCTGGGGGCGTCGGGTGGCCTTGCGAAGGAAACACGCAGCGTTCCCAGGGCGGGGGAGACGCTTTTCGGTCCCCGGCATTGTTCCTTCTCCTCAAGCTTGATTCTCTGGCTGGAGAACTCGGGCTATTTGGGTTACAGGTAATTTCCAAAATCTTGTTTTAATGCTTACAGAAGGCAACCTACAAGAATGATGAAGAAGGACTTTTTACAAGGGCAGTAGTATGGGGAAAAGGGGGAATGGATTCGAACTGAAAGAGAGGAGATTTGGATTGGACCTTAGGAAAGAAATTCCTGACTGTGAGGGTGGTGAGTCGCTGGAACGGGTTGCCCAGATAAATTGTGGATGCCCTAGCCCTGGAGATATCCCAGGCCAGGTTTTATGGAGCTTTGGGCAACCTGGTCTGGTGAAGGTGTCCTTTCCCATGGCAGAGAGGTTGGAACTTGACCTTTAGGTTTCTTCCAACTCAAACCATTCTGATTGTATGATTGTAACGGCTTTGGATCTCTGGATCTCTGTGAACTGAGACCCGCTAATCAGAAGCCTGATTTTTATAAATATTTTTGAAAAAGAATATTTTAAACGTCTCATACCATGTCTCAGTAATAGCTATTTTAAGATAGTTGTTTTCATTAAAAATTTATAATTTGCTCTCTTCTTGTAGGACTTTCCAGTCCAGTGAAATCATTGGAGGAAATGTTCCTGTATCAGCATCAAGTACTTAAGCCAGATTTGCTAATGTGGAACTGGAGAATTCAGCTGTGCCATAACTGACCTTAAAGACAGATGGATTTGGCAGATATTTCTTGGTTTTATTTTCTGGAATAAATTTCAGTATACATAGGACTCTCATTAGTCTTGTTAAATGTACTTTAATTTATCTTGCTTTTACCTTTTTTGAGGCTAATAAGGCATTCTCTGGGAGGAACTGGCTGCTTATGGCTGGATGAGTGCACTGTTTGCTGGGTAAAACATTGTCTGGATGACTGAGCTCAAAGAGTGATGGTGAATGGAGTTACATCCTGCTGGTGGCCCATCAACAGTGGTGTTCTCCAGGGCTCAGTATTGGGGCCAGTCCTGTTCAATATCTTTATTGATGGTCTGCATGAGGTGACTGAGTGCACCCTCAGTAAGTTCACAGATGACCCCAAGCCACGTGGAACTGTTGATTTACTGGAGGGTAGGAAGGCTCAGCAGAGGGATCTGGACAGGCTGGATCAATGAGCTGAGGCCAGTTGTAGGAGGTGCAACAAGGTCACAGCGACCCATTTTGTCTTTTTTATTGCTTGGGGAACATTATTAGTATCTTTAGGAATTTTATTTCTGGCAAATAGATATTGCAAAAATCCCTCAGCAACCTGAGTGGAAAGGTGAAGGATTAAATGTGCCGTAGCTAAGAACTCTTCTGTGTAGGGGTTGGGTTTTTCAGGTCAAGGGTTCTTCTGCCTTCTTTGGGAAAAACATAGGATCTTATTTTCCAGGTCTGTGAATTTATCATTTTTATTTTAGTTTGGTTGACACTGTTCTTTTGCATGAAGAGTTACAGGAATAACCACTTTTGTTCAGCCTTGTTACCAATGTGAACATTATGATTAGGACACTCTTCTCCCTCCCTTCACTCTAATAGGTGTATTTCCTGAAGCTTTCTCCTCTCCAGATGTCAGATATTCCTTTTTGATCTTGGGAAATCGGGTAGGTGAGGAGGAAAAGTTTAGGAAGTGTGCCAGTACGTGTCTTCTACCAGCAGAGTACAGTAGTGTCTTCTGCACTTTTTACATACTCTGCCAGGGTTGTCTTAAGCATCTTTTTTCTAGGCTTCTAAATTTGGAGGAATGGACCATTGTGCAGTGAATTCAAACTTGCTTATGATGAGTCCTAGTTCCTAAAAGTTTCTCTGAGCACCTACTGAGGTTGGTCCACTGACCATCCAGGGATTTGCTAGCACAGGTGGAAAATGGCTTCTACATGTTTCTCAGATACTCTTGATTCCTCATGTGTGAGAATTTTGTCTGAGCTTGATGGTGAAGGAATGTTTTAGGAGTACTTTTTTGGTGGAAAAGTCACTTCAGATCAATGAGTCTGCATTTCAGGTGAAATGATTAACCTGGTGATGTGTCTTCTAAGTTATCATGGTCTAAAGAATCCTTTTTCCAAAACAAGGACTGCTTTCACCGAGCTGTGATCAGCTGATTGATGCCTCTTTTATTTTTCTCTGCAGGTTGGCTGATGAATTACACATGCCTTCCCTGCCAGAGATGATGTTTGGAGACAATGTCCTAAGAATACAGCATGACCATGGTTTTGGAATTGAGTTCAATGCTACAGATGCTTTAAAATGTGTCAATAATTGTCAAGGTATGATCAAAGTCGCTTGTGCAGAGGAGTGGCAAGAGAGCAGGTACAGTATTTTATCACCAGTGGGCAAGTACTGGTGTGTTGTATATGAAACTGTCATACAGTAGTTAAAGGAACAAACTGAACTCTTGAGGACCACATTGCATTTGGTTCTACCCTAGATATAGCATGTGATCACAGAGGTCACTTAGCTTTTCTTTGCTGTCATCATCCTTTCTGTTAAATTGGGTCAGCTGTATTTTTCAGCTGTGTCATGGCTTTCTTAAAGTAAATGTCAAGTTTAACATGACTTAATGGTGTTTCTGTTTTATTCAAACTCATAGAGCCTTGAGCATTACAAGACTGCATTGTGTGGTGTTGCAAAATGCTGTACATGTTCAAAATCTTAGCCTTAGGAGCAAAGCAGAACAGTTACCATGCATGAGAACTAATTATGATGCTTAGTATTTACCAAATTGGATTTAGTTGTAGAGCATCTGGAAACAAAGCACAGAAACAAAACAAAGTTATAATGAAAACTAAGCTAAATTGCAGTGTTAACGATTGCTGTGTTTTGTCAAGAGATCACTTTCTACCTACTTAAAGAGACATTGATCTTGAAATACAAATTTTTCAGCAATATTGCATGAGAATCTTTATTTTGAGTCATAGAACTGAAATAGATCGAGAATTTTCATAATTGTTTTCAAAGTTATGGAAACAGATGTGAAACCATGATTAAGTCTTGACATTGTGATTGCAGCTCAGACAATGCTGCTGTTTTTCGTTAGGAACAGTGTCAGAATTCTAATGCAGTCTTATGTGAGGTTGTAATTTTTTGAGAATTGCTATAAAGCAATTGCTACAAAGCTGTTTTGTCTTTCACTGTTGAGGAGTGAGACTGAGCACAGTAAAGAAGTTGTCAAGCCATATGACTGGACTTACACAACAGATTACAAAGGAACTTTGCTGGGAGATACTGCAACATTAAAGGTAATAATTTTCTTCTTGTTAATTGCTGACTGCATCTTGCTTCAGTCAAACTTCTTTTGAAGCTGTCATTTACCTTTCAGTAGGCTTCTTTAAAATCTTTTGTGCTTTGTAATTTCTGATTTCAAAGTGTAATTTGGGCTTCTCATGTTTCTCAGCTCATGATTTTATCCTAATCAAATCATGTCTTATTTTAATAACAAGGGTGGGTGGTGTCTTAAAGAATTTTAGGACTAAAGCACATGGGAGGCTTCAGCTCTTGCTGAGGGCTGCTCTGGAGCCCTGAGCTGCTTATGTACAGCAGAACTATCAGCTGTGTCATTCTGTAGTGCCTTCATGCTCTGCTGCTTGCATATTTGTCTGCTTTCTGACCTGGCTGCTTTCAATGGCCTGATGTTTTTCTGCAATAGCAGCTCAGTAATTCCTCATATTCAAATTCACAGGCCCTCCCATGTCTTTATTTTTGTGAAAATAAGACTGAAGTTTCCAGCTTCTGTTTACTGCATACAAGTTGCTTGCTACTAAGCAGATGTATTAATTCACTAGAACTGCTTTAGTTAGAGATGATTTGAGTTGTGCTGGAATTAAAAGTGCAGCATAGAAGTAAACAATGTTGGTCCATAGTATTTGGACACCAGAAGTGTCTGTGGAGACCATGAGATAGAAAACATACAGGTACTTGATTTCTGTGAAAGGGCTTTACTAGAAGAATTTTCAAGGTATGTCGTGGGCTAGGGGTGTTAAATGCACAGAAATCTGTTTATAAACCTGAACTTCTTATATGTATGTTGAACACAAGACATCTTCAAATGTTTTGAAAGAAAACAGAGTTGTTTGCAGCTGAAACCCTACTGAGCCTGATACCCAGAGAGAAGTTTAGTCAGAATTTTCCACTCTTAAATTTTGTTTTTACTTGATATTACTTCCAAGAAGAAACTCTTGGAAACTTTGATTTTAATTTTTTCTCTTAGAAATTTGGGGTGTGTTAAGCTTAGTGCCTGAGAAGTTTTTTCCTTTTTAAAACTGTGGAACTCAAAATATCAGGACAAACTTTATGTAGTTTGGCGAAAAATTAATATGCTAACTGCTCTTAATATTTTTCTCTAGGTTGTTCCTACAACAGAACACATAAATACAGAGAAATTGAAAGCCAGGGAACAAATTATGTTTTTTGAAGAAGTACTTCTGTTTGAAGATGAACTCCATGATCATGGAGTATCAAGTTTGAGTGTGAAAGTAGTGAGTATTGGGAGGGGTATAAAAGATACTCGGGGACTCAGTTGGCTGATTAATGCAAAACACAGCTGCTTTTTGCATGTTGTTCCTTCTGGGATTTAAACTTTAAAGCACAAAGTTCTTCATCCTTGCTCTTAGAAATATGATCTTACTGGAAATTATGTTCTGTTGAAACCTTTGTCATCTGTCATTTGTTCCAGGGGACAATCTTTTCCCTCCTGCTTCCTGCCTAATAGTCCTTTGAGACACTGTCTGCCCCACTGGCCAGTCATAGCTATAGCAAATCAACTGCCCAAACTTTGACTTCATTCTTGAAAACTTCTCATATTGTCTTATGTTGTGAATAGCTGACGTAGACAAGTACATGCTTAAAGTAAGCCTTTGTAAGGTGCTGAATAGACCATCTTTATTTTTGCAGAGAGTTATGCCTTCCAGCTTTTTTGTGCTGCTGAGGTTCTTCTTGCGAGTGGATGGAGTACTCATCAGGATGAATGATACAAGGCTTCATCATGAGGTAAACCCTTACTTTCCATCATGAGTTACTTTACAGAGGTTCCCTTGCCATTTTACTTCCAGTGACCCAGTGATATTCCTCTAACTTAATACTGATGTTTGGGGCACAAAAACTTCTGAGTGTATTTTATTGTGGTGGTGCTGAGCTAGCAACCAAGTGCTGGATGCCATATGTATGAGCAGAGTAGGCTACCCATCATGTGATGTAATCATTTAAATACATTTGACAGGCACAGATTAGAGAAGGAAGCCCAAGAGGAAGAATAGGCAGCAGTAAAGAGTTCAGTACTGTCTTGTCTTCAAATACGTTATTGTAACTTGCAAATAACTGTCCATAGTACATTGAGTTCTGGTATCTCACAAATAATACAGGATGTTAAGGTCTGGGTTTTGGTAATTCTGTGTGGATGTGTTGGAGTTCTAGCTGAGTAAAAATTAACAAGCATATTCAGTCATAGAATTTTTTTTAAACATGCTCGCGGGTGGTTTTTGGAGAAAAACAGCATTGTTGTCATCTATCTTCATGAATTTGAATGTACATTTCTTCTATGTGAAAATTTGTGGTCAACCAAATTCTAATGCTTCCTAAATTAAATGTATTTAAAATGCTTGTTTTACTGATACCAGATGATTGCTTTTTTCCATTAGGCTGACAAGACCTACATGTTGCGAGAATACACATCCAGGGAAAGCAAAATATCAAGTCTAAAGGTATTCCATTTTTAAAACTTTGATTCTTTCCTTCTGTCTGCTTTTTAGTTTTATGGTCAGCATAGAAAATACTGTGTCTCTTAAGTCCTTCTTTGTTCTGTTTGGAATTAATACAGAAGAAAGTTCTTTCTGCTTATGCAGCTTTTGTTTTGGTGATTTCAGAGCAGATTTACATTTTGTAAATGCTCAGATCACATGACAGGGTATAGGATTAGGTCACTTTTTCTACTATTGAGTTAACAAAATGTTTTTATTTTTTTATTTTTTCATAGAACTGTTCAGCTGCAAAATCAGGTAGTCCATGTCCCATGATGTTAAATTTCATGTGTTAAATTTGTGTGCTTCCAAGCCGTATTAGGGGTTAAGATCTGTTTGGTAATAGACTCTTCCAGTTTTTCTCAAATATTTGAGGTTAATAGGCCACCTTACAACTCTAGTAATGGCTCAAAATAGTTTGTGGCACATTTGGAGTTGCGGCTGTTGATTTTTATTTGTGACAAATGCCTGAACTTACATTTTCTTGAATCTTTCCTCCTCCCTTACTTTTTGTTTGCCTCTAAAAAGTTTGCCTGGAGTGGTGTTTACATCCAGTAAATAATAGGTTGTCTGTAATAGTTTGGGGTTGGAATACTTTTTCTTATCCCCTCTTTTCTTTCACTCATTTCATGTAAAAGTTTTGCTTTTTAGAATGTTCCACCTTCCCTGTTCACGGAACCTAATGAGATCTCTCAGTATCTACCCATAAAGGAGACAATCTGTGAAAAACTAGAATTCCCAGAGAAGCTGGAGCCTAAACCAGAAGCGTCACTGGAAACCATATGTGCTAAGTCTAAATAAATGTGACTTTATAAGGACTTGAAGTATACTGGAGATTGTGTGATCACAGTTGTTGACATGGGGGGTGTTTCACTACTAGTGGAATGAAGAATTTGGCTAATTTTTCTGTAGCCTTGAGAGAAAACATTTCAAGCAGATTTTGCTAATGGTGTTTTTGGTTTGGATTTTTTTTTAACCTGTGTTTGGAGTTGATGATAGACTGGTGGTGAGTTACAGTTTTCAACGCATTGGAGAAATGACTATTGGGAGTCTGGGTTCTGTTTAGTTCACCAAGCAGGCAGGAGTATTGTCTGGACTGCCATCCACTTAAAATTCTACGAAGATTTTGTTATTGCTGCTTCAGATACTATGAAACTACCAGAGTTGTAAAACTGGCATGATTTTATTTTTATTGAGAAATAATCCACAGTAAAAAAAAAAATTCCTCTGCATTTATTTTGATCTGTCCGTCCTAAACTACCCATTTTCCTTGGCTTCCCCTACTGGTAGCCAACAAAGTTACTTCTTGTAGTTTCTGATCCAGAGTCTCACCTAAGAATAGTCATTTCATCTGAGATAGGTTTAAGTGTAGAGAAAAAAGTATATTTGTTTGACACTATATAAAGGTAAAAATTATTTGTGAAGCATTAACTCCAGGAGAGCTGGAGGTTAACAGAGAGCCACTGCTAAGTCTCTTCACAAAAGCTGGTTTAATCTAGTGTCAGCTGGAGTTCTGTGGGCAGTTTTGGGACTCTCTGGGCAGTTCTGGGACTCTCACCTGAGGTCCCTGTGCTGCTCCAGTAACGTACGCTGCTGGAAAGGTATCTCCCTGCACTGGCCTTCTCTTGGATGTGCCCACATGGGATGATTCTACTGCCCTGACAGCCAAGTTGCAAAACTGCCTTGAGGCTTATCTTTGGGTAAGTCTGATCCCTAAAGAATGCTGGTATTTGCAGTTTGAGAAATGAGATCCTGTATGGCCTTAGAAGGATGCTAACATATATTCCGGATATATAATTTTGGTTTATTTTAAAATTCTTCTAAGTTCTAGTATTGATAGAAGTGTGGTCACTTGTATAGTCATGGTTTCAACACTCTGTAGATGAAACTGAATACTTGTATTGCTTTTGGAAATTGTGCAATATAGTACTGGTTTGGCCTAAGAATGGGGCAGTTAAGCAGGCTTGTCTGGGTTTGCTGCTGACACTCAGTGCAGGAAGAATGTAACTGCAGTGAAAAGCAGGCCTGGTGGTACAAGGTGCTTGCAGATAAGAACAGGGACACATTCTCATGTCTTGGGGTTTTTGTTTAAAAATCTTCATATTCTACACCGCATGGCTTACTAGAAGCAGCCCACCACAAAAGATTGTATTTAATAATATATTTTGTGAGGTTTTCATGTAGAGAAGACCCTGGGGTTTTTATTGGGGGGGGAAAGTGTACTGCCATCTAAGTGACTGTTCCTTGTTAAAAACAAATAACACACTGATTTCACTTTTATTTGAGGCCACCTGGTCTAGTGAATTCTACTGCAGGTGGAAAGGCAGGAACTAACTGCAATTTTTCCTGTGTCACTGATTTACTCTAGCCACGAGGAAGACATTTTTCTGTGCCTCCATTCCCTTTATGTAAAAATGGAAGTTAATGCCTACCTCACAGAGAGACTGTGAGGATTAGTTTGTACAAAGTTACTGATTAGAATTTTTTTTTTCTGAACACACCTTCAGCCTTATCCTTGGAATACTTTGGAAAGGATTACTGTAAAGAAATTAACTATAAGATAAGTGAAGAGAACTGAAACAGTTTCTGAAAGAAGTTGTCCAGCTGTGATAATTACCAGGTAATTATCAGACATGATCTGGGTGAATGAATTTATGGCCACTTTGAAATAGAAGCAAGGTCCTCTATGTTCCCCATTACAGTCCTAAAATCTGTTGGCTTTTTCTCATCTTCCTGCCCTTGTTTCCTAAACATTTTAGTGTCAGGATGAAGAAAAGGACTGCAAATAGATGCAGCACCGAGAAGATTAAAATCCGTTTAGTAATACAAGATTATTTGGGTCCACTCCAGTGTTTGAGGGAAGTGAGGAAAGAGTGAAAAGGAATGACAAATGGAAGTGAAGAGTTATTTTTCTGGTAGAAGTAAATTATGGCACTTACTCTAAGCATATATTAGTATACATGCCTCAGAGCTTATAAAAACACAGCTTATAAAAACAGCTGGTATGGCTGGGAGCAGAGCTCATGTAGTGCTGGCATGAAGGAAACTGTATCTGCATTTGTTAATTCAACCTGTGATTTGAGCTTGGTCAGTGATGCAAACGTTAAACTCCTTTGGTCTAAAATGGAGTGTGGGGGGGAAAGGCACAGAGTGGGGAGGGAGCAGTGGAAAGGGCACTCTGCATGATTAGCTTATACTGTGTGTTTTCTCTTGTCCATCATACATCCTAATTTGTGACCTGTTGATAAAGTTTTATGGAATTGACTTTGTATCTAATTGACTATAGATACATGCTCTCCATCTATTCTGAAGGGTGCTGTGCATTTCAGTGGGACACATTTTGGGGAAATCACAAGAACACCTTTAGGAAGTTATAGTTACAGCAAGTTCAAAATTGGAGCACTTTGTGACTTTCTTACGCCACACAGATTACCAAGAAGCAGCGATATAAACTAGTGTACAGCAAGTGGACTGACACAAATTTTCCACAGAAAAGTACCACTTTGAATAAACAACTTTAGGGCGAGAGGGAGTGGGGTGGTTCTCCAGCTGTTTTGTGTGGAGTTTTATGTGGCAGTTTATATTGTTCCTTGTATGTTGCTTAATAAAACGTACCAAACATTTTGCAGTTCTGTTTTTAACTGAGCAAAACAAACTGAAATAACTACTTGTGATGCTGAATTTTGGCTGCTTTGTCTGGCAGGAGACTGCTAGGCTCATTACAAAGATAAAGTGAGTAGGAGAAGAGCCACAGTCGTGGACTTAAAATGAAACCTCACTGATTATAAAACGAGTTTTGTTCCTGCCAAACGATGGAGTGGAAAGTGCTGGGAGGAGATAGGATCCATGACAATTGGACTACATTCCCCGGCAGTCTTCGCGCTGCCCCGCCGGCCTTCCCCTACCTGCGGCATGCAGGTGGGCGCGGTGGCTGCCGGGGCTGGTAGTCCCTGAGGAGGGGAGGGAAAGGAAGGGCAGAGCAGGGCATTCCGTCCGGGCGGGCGGGGTGCGGAGCCATGGACAAGCTGAAGAGGGTGCTGAGCGGCCGCGACGCGGAGGAGCCGAGCGGCCTAGCCGAGGTAGCGCTGCCGCGCCGATGCCGGGTGGGGGGGCCC
>NW_005054320.1:1672996-1680677 GCF_000277835.1 Geospiza fortis
CGGAGCCGCGGCATGGCCCGCTTCCCGCGGGACGCTCGGGAGGGTGCCTGAACAGGACACGGCGCGGCAGCGCCTGAGAGGAAGTTTTCCTGCTCGGTAGCAGGCAGGAGCTATAAGTAAAGAAGTTTCGCTTTTGTTTTTCTCCTCGTTTCCAGGTTATCGATGCGACTTCCTTAGGTTGGGGCACCCGAGTGAAAGGTTTCATTGCGTGTTTTGCGATCGGATGCCTGTGTTCGATCTTGGTAAGGACTTTTTGCCAGATTCTCCCCAGTATTTGAGTTTCAGGAACCCAGATAATTAGAGCCTCCCTCTATGCTGCTGCTGGATTTTTCCGAGTCTCTGTGGAGACCTTTGACTCGATTCCAGTTAGATGCAATACACTGACTCTTAACAAGAATGCCAATAAACGCGATTTACTTTCGGATGCGTAATTCTGCAGTTTGGCTTGAAGTTTTCTTAAGAGTTCTTTCGTGACGTGACACTGCTTGGATATATATGTTTGTTTCAATGTCAAACCTGTTAATTTCCCCCTCCCCCTTTCTCTAAATGTTCCTTTTCAGGGTAGTTGTCTGCTATGGATACCAAAGAAAGGGCTGGTACTCTTTGCTGTGTTTTATACTCTGGGGAATATTGCATCCATTGGGAGGTAACAATCTTTATATATAATTTCCCTAATAGATGAGAAACAAAAGCAGAATGATAGTGCATGAGTGGTAGAAGCTGTTGCATTTGTGAGAGATTTGCTTTTGTAGATTTTCTTGTTGAATTCTACAGAACAGCATTTCTCCAGTAGTGCCCTGAAGTGGTAAAGAAAATTTTAATTTTTTAAATTGTTACTAGTAATGCATTCAAGGTAAAAGTTGTTCATCAGTAAACAGGAATCATACTCATGCTGTAAGCATTGAAGTTTTTTGATTTTGTTGGTTCCTTCTCCCCCAGATAAAAACAATTCTTTGCCATTTTGCATTTGGCAGTGTTCTGTGTGTTTTGGTGAGTATGTTTGGGGCAGTCTGTCTGTCAGGGCAAGCATATGTAGTAAGACTTCCTGGCCTTTGAGGTTCCTGAAGCAAAGCCCTGCATACTCTGTGACAAGCCCAGCTTTCTGTGATTGTGGAAACTTAGCGTGATGCAAGAAAGCATAAATGATGGAATTGGAAGAAATATGCTAATGAGGCAGAATAATATAGAATATGAGGCAGAAATATCACTTCAGATGAAACTTTCACCTTGTGTAATTCATCCAGTATCCATCACCAGGGCCCTAAATGAGGCTGCAGACCTGGTAAGGGATCAGAGAATGGATGCAGGCATGAAAACAGCCTTTTATGTAGAGGAATTGAGCTGGATTACCTGGCAATCCATGGAAGAGCCTCTGTGGATGGTGTTCTTGAAAAGCAGGTTAGAAAAGCATCTGTCAAGGATGATCTGATTGGAGCTGACCTTGGCCTGTGCTTCTAACTCGATAGTTGTGCTCTGCTTCTGTTAATTTTAACGGAACAAGTGTGAATAAAATTGTAAATACCTTGCACAAAGAAAGGGGGCAATGGATTTTGTCTCGTTGTATAATCCCATTTCTTTTGTTTTGCTGTACTGATTGCCATAACAACACGGTGTACTGATGCCCCTATGGCAGCAGACAGTTTAATCTTACCGAGTTTCACTTTTGCCTTTCTCATTTCCATGTTCATCTCAACTTGTTTTTCACAGCACCATGTTTCTTATGGGACCAATGAAACAATTGAAGCGGATGTTTGAGCCTACACGTTTGATCGCTACTATTGTTATGCTAGTAAGTATCCAAGGAGTCACTTTTAATTCATACAAACCTGGCAAAAATTTTTGTTGTGAGGTCCTTTCATATCCATGGATCCTGCTATGTCTCAGGAGGTGCCTGGGGGTGGTTTTTTTGGTTCGTGTTTTTTTGTCTTTTCTTAAATTGTTGAACACTGCACATCTGCTGTAGTGGAAGGGTAAGTGTGGCAGCAGAAAAGCAGCTCTCTGTTAGGCAAGACTGAGCTGAAGCCAGCTTGTTTAGCTAAATGAGCATTAAGGGTCTGTGGCTGGTGTGTGTGAACCATGCATGTGCTTTTTAGGGCGCTTGAGGTCACATCATATTTATGTGTCCTCTAATAAGTGAATGATGGGAAGCAAATTTTCTTTAAGTTGTCCTATGGATGTTGCTAGATATTTTATTTGGCATGATTTTGTTTTTTATATTGGGTCTGATTGCCTTGAAGGAGCTGTGTAGATATTTCTTGATAAAATAGGTAGTGTAGGTGTTTCCTTGATAAATGTGTAGGTGTTTCCTTGATAAAATAATCTCTTTGTAACAAAGCAGCTGGGGATACTGTGCCTTGGTAACCTTGCATTAGTGATCTTCTCAGCTGGCTGATAGCTTCAGGTTTTGAAACTTGTATGACAGAATGAAATTGCAAATTCAACATTCAGCAGAGTCACCCTTGGGATTGTACTGTTTTCAGAAGATGGAAGTTATAGCAAACCTTGTGTTGTGTGTATTTCTGTGTCTGAAAGTTGCTGATAAGTTTCAGACTGCCTCTTCTTTAAAGTACACAGTTGGTTTTTTTTTGTCTCTGCAACTTTCCTGTTTGCTTCTGGCAAGTCAAAAAGTTGAAAGGTGGTTTAACTTGCATTTTCAGTCTGAATGTCTTCAGAGTGCTTGCTTGCATCAGCACTTCCCAGTTTCTCTTTACACATCCAGGGATGCTGCAGAGCTTGAGAAATTGACTGTGTATGCTTGCAGATCCAAGCAAGAAGATACTTTGTAGTGTATGTGTGTGTGTGTGTTTTGTATGCATTCAGGATGCCTGGAGTCAGGAGAATTCCTGGAATGTTGTTCACTGCAATAAAGCCAGTCATTAGATGTATGATGCAGTATTTGGACCAATATACAAATCACCACCTTAAAACTAATGAAAGAACTGCATTTATTGTCAGTACTGGTTGAGCTCAAGTGTATGATTTCATTGGCAGTGCATGTCTTAGTGTCTGAATATGCAGTACTAGATGGGTATTTTTTTCCATTCTAGCAGAATGCACATCATAATCTCTAGTAGCACAATGGTGCATGTATATCTAAAGGCTGTTAGATGCTGATGAAGGAAGATGAATTATCAGCATCTATCATAGATAAATGAGCTGTCATATCTTAAATTGAAAATGAAAACTAATAGAAGGTGTCTGTTAAAACTGAGGATTAAAGCAGAAGATGATCCTACTACTCCCCAAGATTTTACCTGTAGTAAAGAAAGACACAGTGCAACTCTGAAAACAGAAAAATTGCTGGTTTGAATGACTGTGCCTTACTTCAGTATGTTCGCAGGAGAGCTGCTAAGCAATAGCCCGAAGTTCTTGAAAGTGTAGCATGGTTTAAATTGGTGAGCTTTTAAGTAATGACATAACTTCAATGCCATGGTAACCATGTAATCATCGGGGCAGGAACTGTGCAGAAGCAGAAAGACTAAGAATGGTAACTGAAAAGTATTTGAAAAGTCTTACTTATGCAAAATGATGAAATGGTGTGTGTGACTGTGACACCAGGAAGTGTGTGGGATGGAGTAGGGACCTGCAAAAGAGCTTCAGGAACCTCTTCCTCTTGCTCCTTTGCAGCCATAAAATCATTGTCTGGAGATACCACCCTGATATTTCCTGATTGCTTTAATTCACTTAAGAAATCTAATAGCGAGAACATTTTAAATACAAGAAGCTTTTAAATATGAGGAACTCTTATGATGCAGAATTGAATAAAACTGTGAAATTATGTAATTCATTTCTGTCTCTGTGAAGGACCTCATTACAGTGTTGCAATATTTATAGAAACTGGAGTTGTTTCTATGTTTAATTAAAATCATTTGTTTTCTTCTAGCTGTGTCTCGTACTAACACTGTGTTCTGCTTTCTGGGTGAGTACTGGAGTCCTGTATGTATATATAACTGGAGTTAATGTAACTGTAGTATATTTTAAAAGTAAGATTCTTACACTGTTGTCTCTTCCTTCCCCCACCCCTCTCCTCTCCCCTCCAGTGGCGTAAGGCAGGACTCGCACTGCTTTTCTGCATCTTACAGTTTTTTGCCATGGCATGGTGAGTGATTTCCTCCCTACACACTCCACTTTCTGTTGCACCTGACACCAGTAGCTGAATTGTGAGTGGATTTTGACGTTGAGTTAGGTGGAAGCAAAATTTTTACCTTGTCAATCCCTTAGATTCAAGACAACACATCAGCGAGGAGCTGATCTGTTCACACTTCTTGGTCTCTCACACCACTACAGAGGCTGTGGAGACGGAGCTCAGGGCTCCATTTATAGAGGAAGTTCCTTTGATTTCTCTGAGCTTGAACTGAGCTTTTTTTTCTTTCCCTTTTAAAACAATTTGTTGCCTACTATCTGGTATTCCTCTTTTACACTCTCCTGAATTTGTCTCATTCAGAGACCCAGTTATGCCAATCAAACTGTCACTGTTCTTCATGTTAACATATGGTCTGTGCAAGGTCACCAAAAGAGGGCACAAACTGATATAGACACCTAGCCAGCCCTCAATGCTAATCTTGCCTACCTGTAGGTGTTGGAGCGTGAAGAATACTGGATGCAGGAGAGCTGTGTTTAAAATGCTTTTACAACATCTGCCTCTATTTTGCCCTAGTGTTTCATACCCTGGCTGGGCTGAGATGGCTTGCAAGGATACTCCTTCCTGTTACTCATAAACTCAGCGTTTCATTTTGGTTATGTAACTTGCAGTTTAGAATATCAGAGGGCTTGTTCTTATTTATGATTCTAATAAAATCTGATGTGAAAAGTAACTTTCAAAATCTTTCTTTTTAGGTACAGCATTTCCTTCATACCATATGCAAGGTAAGTTTCTCTACTCTCTTGCTCTGTCATTTTGAGGTTTAATCATACAGAAGATTAGCTTAGAGAAGCATTGTCATGTGTGGCTTTAGAAGGTTTTCCATGGTGTAGGAAATACAAGTAGTTACATCTGAAAATGAAAATAAGCATTTTCTCTATTGGGAGAACACAAATGGAGAAAATGAGAGGGCTTCCCGTAGGAATATGTAAGCCTGCTGACCAAATGCTGAGCATTTGGTATAAGCATAAGGCTTACCTTTGGAATGCCTGAATGTTGGTCCAAACTGCTTCTAGACATCTTTTGTCCTGTTCTCCCCCATGAGCACTGTTCTGTATGAGCACAGCTGTGTCTCCTGCCCCACCCTTCTGCAGTGCCCTGCCTCAGTGCAGCCTTGCAGGTGTCACTTCCGCAGCAGGTGGGCACCGAGCAGACCTGCTTGTCTCTAAGGCATTTGTGTAGTCATGCAAATCATGTTAATGCAATTGATACATGGTCAGCTAATCTCTGCAGTCCTCAGTGTCAGTGGGATAGCAGCATGGAATGACTCTTATCAAATCATGTAACTCAGGTGACTGATTCTCTTGTGTTTTTTTCTTTCTCCTGCCTGTAGGGATGCTGTGAAGAAATGTGTTGCAGTCTGTCTGTCCTAACAGGAATACTGGATGCCTCACAAAGTTCTAGGAACTGTGTTGGATCACTGTGCTATGTAGTTTCCTACTTCTGTCTTGAACACGTGCCTTTCAGCTGCTTGTTAGAAGCTTCTTATGTTACACCCAGTGTCTGCAGTTGCTTAGGTTTGTAAGCAATGGTGTCTGTGGGACAGGGGGCTTGTGATCAAATGAAATTCAGTCTGGCAGAAGAACTGGGCAGAGGTCCACAATTTGTTATGGCGATTCTTGCATAAATTCATGCATTTGGTTTTGCAAAAGTTTCAGAGTAATGTGTGAAATCTGTAAAGTGAAGCCCTTGGCTCTGCTGGGACTGTGCCAGTTCTAGAGTTGAAACAAGTTGAGATTTTTTAAAATAGCCTTATGTCACTTAATCTTTGCACTTTTTGCCTTAGATAATGGAATATTCGTATTCTTTCTTTTCCTGTCTCTCTTGAAAGATTTTAAAAGATGTAATTTTAAAACCAAACACAGTTTTGGACTAACCATGAAATGTTTGCATCTTTAATGAAATATTTAATTCTCAGTCCATACTGATAGTCTTTCCTTAAAATACATGAAAGGGACATTTTCATCTGAAAAATCTTGTTCCTGTTGGAAAAGCACTCGTAAAATAAGGTCCATTGATGTTTTCAGCTACCAGAAACCTGAGTTCTTTTCCTTGCTCAGGGTTGCAAGGGAGGAAGTTGACATTTTTCAGATGAAGTGAGGTGCTTCTCTTCTCCTTCATAAGAGCAATGCAAAGGGCATGGTAGGCAAGCAGTAAAATAATTTATGTATGTCCTTTCTCAAAGGACAAACTGTCATAAGGTAGAAGTGGGCTATTGTTTTTAAGCAGCCTGGGTCAGGGAGAAGACATTTTCATCTGAACTTGTAAATAAGTTAAAACTCCAACATTTCTCTTTGTTTCTTTGTAAGTGGAATCAGTTTTCTTTCTGCTAAAACTCTTGCATACACCAGTGAAGTTCTCTGCATGGAGGAGAAAGCACAATATTCTGTTGTCTGTGGTAGCAAGGAAAGCGTGAAACAATCCCTCTGCCAGCTCCAAACAAGTGCTGAGTGGTCTGTATCCAAATTCCAAGGCCACTCTGTTCTCTTCATCTTCTGAGCTATGTAGAATCATTTACTCCCACGGCATTGCAGTGGTCAGTGTAATATCTGAGCACAGATTCCTGCTTCTGCTGTGTGAGATAATATTTTACTACTTTCCCATTTCCTCTTACCAAATTGTCTTGCTGAAGCCAGTGTTTAAGATTATGGTTTTCCAGTCCACTCTAGTGGGAACTGAAGCATCTCTTCCTCAATCTACTAAGCGTCTAGTTGTTTAAGAGCATTGTGTTTGCATGGCAAGTGTATCTCTGGCTTGTACCACAAAGACTTTAACACAGGAAAAATCTGAATCTACTTGGCTGTGAAGTATAAGCTCACAGTGAAGGCAAATAGTTCTATGGCTTCCAGAAAGTTAATAAGAAATTACTTAATCCAACATCTTAAATTTAAGTGTCCTTCTGATAATTTATAAAGCCCAGTACCACCCACCTGTAAGGATCCTCTAAAAAAAATAAACTAAAGATTCCCTTTGTAGATGGTATGAAAGGGAGATTTTGACAAGCATTCTGTGGATTCCAGGTGCCAGAATTACTGTTGCAAAGGCATTTGAAAGGAAAATGCCACCTTGGAAAGACAGCACTGGTGTTGGGATGCAACAGTTACGCAGATTCAAGTACTGCATCCTGGTGCTTTTTTTACCTCCCAGGATTTAGAAGTTAGTGTTGAAATAAATATGTTGACTATTACTCTTCTTGAAAAGATTATTTGGTTAAATTCCCAAGAGAGACTGGGAATTAAAGAAAACTGATCCTTCTCTTCCGTGGCTGATCTAAGTGTCTAAACTGATGTATCTTTTTTTATCAGGGACTAAATTCAAAACCTAATTTACATCAGTTAAAGGACCTATGCCAGTCTTTTCTTAGGACTTTGATAATGTTTACAGAATTCCTTTTGTATAAGGGAAATTGAAATGCAACCCTAATGCCTTTTACATTCCCATATTCCTTTAATTTTAGCATCTCTGAATGTCCCTGGAAAAAGCTACAAGCACAGTATCCATTGTTTCTCCTTCCCCTCTCCAACTAAGTTATGTTCACTC